>NC_037681.1:101034126-101206428 GCF_003255815.1 Theropithecus gelada
CTCTCTCTCTCTCTCTCTCTCTCTCTCTCTCTCTCTCTCTCTCTCTCCTCTGCTCATTACCTCCTCTGAGGCTGCTCTTTCTGACTTCATAATTCCATCTCAAACTTTATATCCTCTCAGGGACCCTGACTTTAGCTCTCTAACCACAGGGTCTCAGTCTCACCGGCCCCGTCTCTCTTCTTCAGCCTTGAGGACCTTGCATGCCGCCCAATTGCTACACTTTGGTCTCACATCCTCCCACTCAAACAGTGATGGAAACTGAGGCTTCTGGGGCAGATCACTGGGGTCAGATTGGGAAAAGCCTGGAATGCCACGCCAAGGAATTTGCATTCTTTAGGGGATGTATAGACTGTTTTTCATGTTTTCAATTCCAAGCTACAACTTTGAGGATTTTTAGATTTTTGAACACATGTGATTTGGAGAAGGGCTTACAGTCTCTCAGGGGACCATCTGGGAGAAAAACCACACAGTATGATTATTGTATTTAAATAAACACTGGTGTTGGTTCAGAGCACTATTCCCTGTAATCGCCTACTTAAAGCAGTATGCAATGCTGGAACAAAAACGTCACCTGTTTTCCCCATGTAGTTTCTGAAAATGGATATTTACACTGACACAGTACACTTTTTTCAACTTGGAAAAATATATCACCCTTTTATTTTCATGCAGATCATGGAACTATTTATTTTTTAATGTGAGGTATGATCGTGGACAGGTAGACTGCTGGATGTGGAAAGGGAACCAGCCTCCCATCACTTTCTCCTCAGGTTAAGCTGAAAGCTCAGCCTGTTGCCCATGAGGTTAGCTGTCTAGAATCCTCAGAGGGCCATCCCTGGGCAAAAATGAAGAAGTAGGCAGGGGCATTTCTCTATGAGCCTGCTTTAATCTTCTCATTCTCTTTTATGACCCCCTCTCCAGGCCTCATTGCTGGGCAGTTTCCTTCCAGGTTCTGTGCCTTCAAGCAGCTCAGAAGTCTATATTTCCTTCCTATTTGGTCTATTTATATTTCCCCTCCAAGCCAACACACTGCCCTTCGTTCCCTGCAACAGTGATATTGAGATTTCTCCTTCTGTCTAACCTGGATTCAATTTCATACCAAACCAACTGGAAATGGAGTTTAGTTCTCCCAAGTGAATAGGCACAGTTTCTCTTGAGCTACAGTCTAGTGTGGAGTGTAGAGTCCTTTGATGAGGAGTTCTAATAATGAACAAGTTATTACTTCTCTTTGAGGCTTGATTTCCATAGCTATACAATGATTGTGAAATATACAGTAAGAGCCACAAAATAGCCTTTACTCACACAGCACTTTCAGGACTCTAATGGAACTCCACACATTTCTTCCCAGATTGCTCTGGGCACTCCCTAGCGTTTCTTACACATATCGTAGAAAACACTTGACTTGGCAGCACAAGATCTCTGCCATTGTCTTACTCCTTCTTGCTCCTTCTCACTGTAAGCCCACAAAGCTGTGCCACCAGCATCCATGACAGGCTCCACCACTATTCGCTGAGCATCACCAAAGTCCCCATGGTTCCTACTGGTCCCGATTTCTGTGTAATGGCTGGCACTACCCAATGTTTCTGGCAAGGGTTGCCATGCCTGATGTCTGGGGTCCAGCTGCTGCTGCCAGTACTGCCTCTTCTGCTGCCAACCCCACTCTTTTCATCCTCCTGCTGCTTCCACCAACATTTCTGCTGCCATCGCAAAGATTACAGCTGCTGCCGGCACTGCAGCTTTGCTTCCCCGCTGTTCTCTTGTTGCTGCATTGCCATGGGCATCAGGCAAGGGTTCAGGGGCCTAGGCCAAATGGCACTGTGGCCACTTGTATGTCTCCCTCCTGGAACATGCAGGCTATCCAATAAAGGGGAGAGAGGAACAGGGCAGAGCACTATAAAAGGCAGTGAGCAATTGGTAAAGATAACTGGGATATATATGGTTTTTTTCGTCTTTCTAGACTGTGGTTTCATATGATTCAGTTAAGACTACTTGATCCCAATATCCTTTCAACACTTCAGCATCTGTGAGTCTTTTCAGTGGAGACCCAGAACCTCTAAGTGGATGGAATAGGGCAAGTGGTATAGGCTTGTGGCACATCCCGGAGGAGAACCAATGCCACTTGATGTTTTTTGTTTTGTTTTGTTTTGTTTTTAATCCATGGCATTCCCTGTGTGAGCCTGTGCATGTGTGCTTATGTGTGCATGTGTGTCTCTGTATCTGGTGTCACTACTATAAGTTTTGCAGAGCAGGGGTTAGTTCTCATTATAATCACATTAACCTCCACACATGCACTCTGATGCCAAGCTGTAGGATTCCATAAATGTTTGATGAGAAGTTTTTTTAAGGTTTTCATTCAGAACATTTTTTATTATTAAAAGCTACAAATGACTAGGAACAAAGTGCTTAATGTTCTCCAGCAACTCCACCCAGTCAGCACATGAAAAGTTACCAAAAAGGGACAAGAGAAATCAAAGAGATGCAAATGAACATAATGTCACCATCTTGACTTTATTGTACTTAAAAAAAATAAAAGAGAGAAAAATTTTCTTACTAACACAAATGTGTTCTGTTGTTCATTAAATATTGGTGATGTGGAAAGGGACATGGGAAATTTCTATCTGTGCAAGCCACAACTTAGGCCTTAGCTCCTTTCTCGCTAGAGTTCAGAAATCTTTGGATATGATTGTTAAGATTTGGGTAACAATAAACCCAGAATAACTGTGTTTACCTTTATTTTCATGCACCTTCCCTTTAAGAACCTCAGCCTTTTATATTCTTCCCAAATAGCTTTAGAAGTCCTCAGAGAATCTAAGTTGTGTTTCTAAAATCAGCCATTTTGACAACTGTATGGATCTTTGACTTTTTCCTCCTGCTCCCTCAGAACACCACGGTGAAATCTACAGCAACATCTAGTGCCAAATTTAGCATCCAGGTCACTGGTGCCACAGAAAGCGTTGCCACTGATGCTTGTGCCGGGAAAGGCACCTCGTCTCTGCTTCAGTGTCCATGCTAAGGATGCTCATACTCGAGGCTGAAGGTGCCATTGTTTCCATCTATCAGTGTCTCCAGGGACTTACTAAAGGGTCTTTTCATCCTGGGAGCAACCTATGGTCTTGTCCTTTCTCAGTATTTGTCATCCTGCCTTGCCTGAGTGCCATTACTTCAGGGCTAAGAAAGAAGATGCTCAATGGTTTTAATTAGGTTAAGCTAATCCCTCCTACTATGTTATCCTTCCAGGAAACCTAATGCCTCACACTGATAAAAATGCACCCAGTGGATCTTAAAAAGTAGTAGAGATTGTGCCAGGTGTTGGCCTCATTTGAAAGGGAGGATCTGGCTTTTCCTGGAAATAATAACCACCTGTTTTCTCTTTGCATCAGATCAACTCCCTCTTCTTCCTCCCTGCTCCTTCTTTTCCTGACCTCCGTTCCTGTGGATTAACTAATTAGTACAACAAGCACCACATAGATGAGGCTTTATAGCAAGGGTAGAAAGAGCAGAAGATGTTGGGAACATGGAGAATGATATAGCTAATTAAAACACCACCACCAACAATCACAATATTCAACAACAACAAAAACCAGCAGCTGCCTCTCTTCTGCTTCTGGAGGGAAAACTTTGAATCAGTTTGTAAAGTTCATTGAGATGTACAGAGCATTGGAGGAATAGAATGGTAGTATTATTACATTCAAATTGCATGGTTCTCCCTGAAATATGAGAGTGAATATAGTGTAATAAGAACACAAATCTTCTTCCTGACTCACTATTTCCAAGCTCTGCAACCTTGGACAAGTTACTTTCTCTGGGCTTCAGTTTTCATATCTATCACAAGGAGAAAATATTAGTGTCTGTCCCATAGACTTTTTAGAAAAATGTAAATGAAGAAAGACCTATGTAATAGAATTGTGGCTGATACAACATTAGTACTTAATCAATATTAGCTATGACCTGAAATTTGCTATTATAATTATTATTTAGGCACTGCCACCCACATTGAGTTCTGCAGTTTATTTGGTTTGATTATTTTTCCCTAGAGAAGGCTCATGGCTTTTTGGCTATTAAGCATTTTTTTCCTGTTGGTATTTTAGAAAGATACAAAATGGCATCTCAGAAGGGCCTCTAGCTATTGGAAAGGTGAGTCGCCTGCTGGTTTAATTAGAAGAGATATTTTCAGGTGGTGCCCTGAAAAATGAGATGATGTTTCTTGAAGAGCCACTGCTACTGGGGAGATAGCTTATCACGGTGTGGGTATCCACAACGCCAGGAGCCAAGTTCCAGGAATAAACCGAGCTAAGAAATATATTCCAAATATTGAATGTGATTATGAGGAGTAGGGAGCCTGAAAACATATGACATTAAGGCAATTTTCTTAGGGACAGAAAGTCATACTCTATTAGGTCTTTTGGCCTCATAAAGTGCTCTAGGCCTCTATGGGCATTTTGTGTTTGTAAGGGTAGAAAAGATTGTGCTGAGAACCTACCTAATCCCCATCCCAGTGGCTTAATAACACAAAGAGTTATTTCTCACTCCTGATACCTGCTAAGTGGAAGCAGCTGCAGGGGTGAGTCCTGTGTGTCTCCTCCACTTGTCAGCCCAGATCTCCAGGTTGGTGGAGCCTCCACCTTTAATAATAGCCATTCTCAAACTTTTTGATTTCCTAGATTCCTTTACATTCTTAAAAAATATATAGAAGACGTTTGTTCATATGAGTTATAACTATAGATATTTACTGTATTATGCACTAAAACTGAGATATTAAAATGTTTATTTACTCATTAAAAGTAAGTATAGAGCTAATACCTGTTAAGATAAATAACACTTCATGGAAAATGGTCATATTTTCCAAAACAAAACAAAAGAGCGACTTTCTTTTGCACTTCCTCGTCTCTTTAATGTCTAGCTTAGTTAAGGACAGCTGGATTCCCATATCTGCTTCTCCACTTAATCTATTGCCATATGCTTTTTTGCTTGAAGAGAAAACCTAGGCTTTCACAGAAATGTGATTAGAAAAGAGACAATCTCTTGAACCTCTGTGATGGTCTTAAGAAAGCTCAGAGGTCCTTGGGTCACAGTTTGAGGACTGCTGATGTAGAACTTTTCCAGTCACTGTGGCTGAGAACAAGAGTGATAGTTCTCCAGCTCTTTAATATCAGAAGGAGTGTAAGTCACTTTAGCTTATAATTCATTGCGTGCAACTCACCACATGATCAAGCCTAACTTCAATTAAGGCTGGGAAATACAGGAAAACAAATGGAGTAATTGATGAGGAACACTGTTTCTGCTACAAAATCATCCACTTAATATCTTGGTAGTCCTTCCTTTCCTTCCCACCTCCCTCCCCAATTACTTGCTTGCCAGTGAGTTCTTGGTTTTCTTTTTCTTTTTTAAAATGCTGACCTGTAGGGTACTGAAATCAAACTCAGTGGAAGTTGGTTCAGAAAATGGGATATCAGGGAGAGCTGAGGCAGACTGGCAAGCCCTGAGCCGCCTTTATTGCAACTATGTGACACCTTCCTTGTGTTCTTTTCTATCATTGCCATCTACCGTCCTGCTGTAACTGTGTTCTCTTGGGCTATTTGACCCTCTCAAAATTAAAATTATATTGGTGTTGGGTATTTTTTGTGTCCATTGAGATTCAAATCCATGTATTCATGTATGACCATTGTATTCACATAAACTATTTTCTCAAAGCAGTTCTTGGATCTGAAGTAGAGATGATTCACCTTGGGCTTCTGGAACTTTCAGCATCCATGTCTGCCTGAGGCCTTCTCTTATCCGGTGCTCTAGGCCACTGTTGCCCAAATATTAGCATGTATATGAATCACCTGGGGCTCTCGTAAATGCAGATTCTGAGTCAGTAAGTGGGAGGTGAGACCGAGATTGTACATTTCTAACAACCTCCAAGGTGATGTGGATGCCATTGGTCCTGGATCACATTTTGAGTTACAAGGCTCTAAACCCAGTCCCCAACTCTGGGAAGCCATTCCTCTTGATAGTTTGCTTCTTACTCCAGAAGAACTTTGGCTAATCTTCCAACTCTAGCCAATCATTCGAAACTCATCGTGAATCCCATCCACTACACACTTTGTAACACCAACATATCTGAAGACGTTCAAATCTTCGCGACAGAAATATGATGGTTTTATGGTTTCTAATAACTGCCCAGAACTTGGTATGATGAATCCTCTTTCCTACTTTGCAGTAGCTCTCTTAAAATTTGCTGGGAGTCTATCATTTTTCAGTTGTGTGCATTTACTTACAAATACAAATTTGGATTTCTAAGGTTCACTGTGCTTCATAGCTAGTAATCTCTCTTCTGTGCCTGGGCTGGTGCCCCATTTAGCAATCTAGGCTTAGGAGAAAGGAGAAAAATGTAGGTTGATTTGGTGCTCACATATCATGCTCTCTTTTAATTATGGTGCTAGGGGACAAGAGAAATGGAGAAGGAATAGATGAGAGTCTCCTCACTTGACACAGCTGAGCTTCACTCCTGGTTAGCTGTGACTGCTATTCAGCCTCACTATCTACAGACTCAGCACAGTTAAATGGTAGGTACTACATGCATTGCTGATGAGACACACATCTGTGAACAGATACCTACTTGTGGTGATCCCTTTGGCCACATCCTTCAGTTGGTAGAACCATATTTACTTTCTCTTAACCCTCAAACTAGAGTTGTATTAGAAATACAGAGGCCCCCAAATTTACCTTCTCAGAACTTTAAATCCAAGCAACATTTGATGTTTATCTTATCCAAAATGAGGAACTCAAGAGAAGGGAGAAGGAGAACTGATACTTCTTGTTCTACCCCTCTCCATGAGATTTTCTGTCCTGATTTCTGGTTTTCTCATTCTGGTAGTATAGTGCAGAACGGCTAGTTCACTGGCTAAGATATACACTGCGAAGAGGAATAGAATGTAAACCTTCTCTTTTCTTTCCTTGTTGCAAACTTCCTCAATCTTTTCAGGTTATCCTCTTCATCTCAGGGTAGAAAAATATGTTCTTTCATCCTCCCTAAGGGGATGAATAAGGCAAAACTGCATTTAATAAAGACTACAGTTTCCAAAAATGCTCCTACCTTTCTCACCACTCTGTCACTTATGTTGAACAGGAAAGCGGGGGCGTGGTTGGTGTGAGAAAGGGTTCTTTGACAATTCTCAGAAAGCCCAGCAGGAATGGAGAGTATCTCATAGGTCCTACAGGACCCTGAACTTCAAGGGGAATTTAGTTCCTTTATTCTCAACACTGGGCCTGTAATATGAGTGCACGACAACTGGAAAAATCCCAGTTGACTGCCTGTTAGATGTGTGTATGTGTTGCATGAGATCTGTTCATCAGTTGAGTGAAGATTCGTGACCAATTTTTGTTTATCAAAACCATATCAAGTGGAACTTGGGCAAATGAATGGTTTCTATTTTTTTCTCAGCTGTTCTGGTGTTGTGTACACTGTCAGAATTAGGTCAAGGGAAGGTAGTTATTCTCATATGCTAACACTTGCTCTGTCTGAGAATATTTAATGCAACCACATAGAGAAAACAGACATGTTTAAAAGATAATGCATGTCTGTGACATGTGCTCTTCCTTGACACATTTGTGTCACAGGTGCCAATTCCTGCAGTTTACTGGTGTTCCACACCTCAGTTCTGCAGGTACAAAAGGTGATGAGTGGAGGCTGTGCTTGCCTTAGCTGGGGGCAGCGCTTGCCAATCAAAGATCAAGCATACAGACTGGCAGGAAGTTTAACAATTCCCTTTCCCATCCATGGAAATTCAAGCTCTTTTGTCATCATATTGTTTTTATTTCTATATGATATAGCTTGCTGAGCCTCTCATGAGATTTCAAATATGAAACTGATCAATTAGGTAAAAAGCAACTTAGTTTTTAAAAAACTCAACCTCATCACCCTGCATCACTTCAATGTGGTGCTTTTGAATACAAAAGTCTCAGAAATAGCCTCTTCCACCCAATTAATTATGAACCAAAGAGATCATCAGAGAGCAAGGTTGCCCCAAGGTCTGTGCTCCTTTTTGGCCTCTGTCCATCAATCTTCTGGATCAGTGGTCTTCAAGCATTTTGACTCAAGCACAACCTCTTAAAGAGTTTTGAAATACCATGTACTGTCTCATATATTTAAACAAAAATTTTGAGATAATCATCTATTCACATGTATTTCACATGTCATAAATAATACAGAGACCTATATGCTCTTTCCCTAGTTTCCCACAGTGGTAACATCTTGTAAAACTATAGTACAATATCCCAACCAAGATGTTGTCTCTGATACCGTGAGATACAGACTATGTCTATCACTACAAGTATCACTCATGTTGCTCTTCAGTAGCAACACCCACTTCCCTGCCAGCCTCACCCTCTCCTTATCCCTTGACAACCACTAGTCTGTTCTCCATTGCTATAGTTTTGTTGTTTTAACAATGTCATACAGGCCGGGTGCGGTGGCTCACGCCTGTAATACCAGCACTTTGGGAGGCCGAGGCGGGTGGATCGTGAGGTCAGGAGATCGAGACCATCCTGGCTAACACGGTGAAACCCTATCTCTACTAAAAATACAAAAAATTAGCCAGGTGTGGTGGCGGGCACCTGTAGTCCCAGCTACTCGGCAGGCTGAGGCAGGAGAATGGTGTGAACCTGGGAGGTGATGCTGGCAGTGAGCCAAGATCACACCACTGCACTCCAGCTTGGGCGACAGAGCGAGACTCTGTCTCAAAAAAAAAAAAAAAAAAAAAAAAAATAAGAATGTCATACAAATGGAACCATACAGTCTGTGACATTTGGGGATTGGGATTCCTTACTTATCATTATTCTCTGGAGATTCATGCAGGTTGTTCAGTTGGACCATTCATCCATTGAAGGACATGTGGGTTGTTTCCAGGTTTGGTCTATTATGAGTAAAGCCATGAAAAATATGTGTGTTTAGTTTTTGTGTGAACACAAGACTTCATTTCTCTGGGATAAATGCCCAGAAGCACAATTTGCATGTTTAGTTTTTTATTTTGTTTGTTGTTTTTCAATAAAGTTTATTTTTTAGAGCAATTTAAGGTTCACAGCAAAATTGAGAAGAAGGTACAGATATATTCCCTATATCCTCTGCCACCACACGTTGTTTAGTTTTTTAAGAAATTGCCAGATTGCTTTCCGGATTAGCTGTAACATTTTACATTCTCATCACAACGTATGAAGTAATCCTGTTTCTCTGAATTCTTGCCAGCATTTGGTGTTTTCACAACTTAAACAAAAATTAGCCGCTCTGATAGGTATATAGTGATATCTCAGTGTGATTTTATTTTGTGTTTTCCTAATGACTAATGATGTTGAATATCTTTTCGTGTGCTAACCATATATCTCCTTGGTTGGAATGTCCCTTCATATATTTTGTCCATTTCTAATTTCTCCTGCCTCAGCCTCCCAAGTAGCTGGGATTACAGACATACACCACCATGGCTAATTTTTGTATTTTTAGTAGAGATGGGGTTTCACCATGTTGGTCAGGCTGGTCTCGAACTCCTGACCTCAAGTGATGCGCCCACCTCAACCTCCGAAAGTGCTGGGATTACAGGCGTGAGTCACCGGGCCCGGCCCATAACTTCTTTTTTAATCCTCTTAACAGGACCTTTCACAGAGCAAACGTTTTCAATTTTGAAGTTCAATTTATCTACTTTTCCTCTCATAGATTGTGTTTTTGGTGTCAAGTCTAAGAACTTCTTTCCTAGTCCTAGATCCTAAAAGTATTTTCCTATTTTTTCTAAAAGTTTTATATTTTTCCATTTTGCATTTGAGCTGTGATCTATTTTGTGTTAATTTTATGTAAGGTGTAAAATATAAGTCAGGCTTCACTTTTTTGCCTATGGAGATCCAATCGCTCTAGCACCATTTGTATAAAAAGCTACCTCTTCCCCAGTTAATTGATTTTGTACTTCTGTCAAAAATGTGTCCATTTCTGGGTTCTCTGTTCTGTTCCATTGTACAATGCGTTGATTTTTCCACCAATATGACAGTCTTGATTACTGTAACTATAAAATAAATCTGAATATTGAGTTAAATAGATTCTTCCCTCTTTAATCTTCTTTTTTAAAATTGTTTTCAGTATTCTAGTTCCTTTGCCTTCTCATATACATTTTAGAATAATGTTATTTATATATACAAAAGTTTTGCTTGGATTTTGCTAGAAATCATGTTAACCAGTATATCAATTTGGGTAGAATTGATGTCTTTATTACCTTGAATCTTCCAACCAATGAACACAGTATATCTCTCTATTAGGTGTTTAATTCCTTTTATCATCATTGCATAGTTTTCAGCCAACAAATTCCGTATATGTTTTATTGGATTGACATCTAAATGTGTTCTGTTTTGAGTGATTGTAAATGGTGTTATATTTTCAATTTCCATGTCAGGTGTTTATTACTAGCATAAGAAATATAATTATGTTTCATGTATATTGTATCCTGCAACCTTGCTGAACTCTCTTATGAGTTCTAGGAGTTTTTTGTAGATACCTTAGATTTTTCTAGGTAGACAATCATATCATGTACAATATACTTTTTTTTTTTCTTTTTCAATCTCTATGCCTTTTATTTCCTTTTCTTGCCTTATTGAACTGGCCAGGACACTATGTTGAATAAAAGTGGTGGGAATAGACATTTTTATATCATGTGTCTTTCCTTGTCTCTGGTAGTTTTGTTTGCTCTGAAGTCTACTTTATCTGATATTAATATAGCCAATTCTGCTTTTTAAATTAATATTTATTTTTTCATATATGTGTATTTTTTCATCCATATGTATGTATGTATGTATTTTTTCATCCTTCTACTTATATTACTTCTACTTCCTGTATTATTATATTTGAAGTGATTTTCTTATAGAGAGCATATAGTTGGGTAATGGTTTTGGATCCAGTCTTCTAATGTATACCTTTTAATTGGCATATTTAGGTTGTTTGCATTTAATGTAATTATTGGTATGCTAAAGCTTATGTCTGCCATTTTATTTTTTATTTTCTGTTTGTTTTCTCTGTTTTTTACTTTGCTGTTTTCTTTTCCTGTCTTCCTATATATTTCTTGAACTTTTGTCTTTTTTGGAATTCTGTTTTACTTATCTATATCTCTTTGCATAACCTTTTTAATAGTTGACCTAGGCAATACATTATTTACACATAAATTATATATATTGATGTTTTAATATTACCAATTCTAGTGAAGTTTAGAAATGTTTATCTGCCTTTATGTCCCTTATCCTCACTTTATTTATAGTTATTGTTAATATTTTCTATGCATACATTTAGAATCAAACTAGACAGTGTTGTAATTTTATAATTTTTGCTTCAACTGTGAAATATAATTTAGAATACTCAGGAGAGAAGGTAAGTATTTTGTATTTTCCTGTATTTTTGCTTACCATATTTTTCTTTTTTTCTGATATTCTAGCCTGCCTGCCTGCCTGTCTTCCTGCCTTCCTTCCTTCCTTCCTTCCTTCCTCCCTCCCTCCCTCCCTCCCTTCCCTCCTTCCTTCCTTCCTTCCTTCTTTCCTTCCTCCCTCCCTCCATCCTTCCCTCCATCCTTCCCTCCATCCTTCCCTCCCTCCCTCCCTTCCTTCCTCCCTTCCCTTCCCTTCCCTTCCCTTCCCTTCCGTTCTCCCTTCCCTTCTCCCTTCCCTTCTCCCTTCCCTTCTCCCTTCCCTTCTCCCTGCCCTGCCCTGCCCTGCCCTTCCTGTTTAGAGAGCTATCTTTAGCCCTTCTTTGGGGGTAGGTCTATTGGTAACAAACTCTTACATTTTCTTCAACAGAGCATGTAATGGTTTCCTTCTTAAAGGATGTTTTCATTGGATATAGAATTATGATTAACGGTTCGTATTTTCAGTCTTGGAAAATACTGTGCCACTTCCAACTTCTGATAAGAAATCTACTCTTATTTGAATAGCTTTTCTCAACTTGTAGGGTTTTTTGTTTTGTTGTGTTTTGTTTTTTTCTGGATAAGACTTGTATTTTTTCTTAATTTTTAGAAGTATAACAGTGGTGTGCCTTAATGGGGATATCTTTCAGGTTACACTGCTTAGGGTTTTCTGAGCTTCTTGAACCTGTAAGTTTATATTTCCAGACACATTTTTGAAGTTTTTAGTTCTTATTCCTTTGAGTACTTTTCCAGCCACATGCTTTTCTCTTCTCCTTCAGGACCTCAACTTACAGGAATGTTTGATCTTTTATAGCCCTATAGGTCCCTAAGGCTTTGTTAATTAATTAGTTTTTTTTTCCATCTTATTTCTCTCTGTTCTTTCTGTTGTTCAAAAGATTGGCTAAATTCTGATTTTTTTTCTTTCCTTTTTTTATTTTCTTTCTTTTTTTTTTTTTAATCTTCCAGTTTAACGATTCTTTCCTCCATCTCTTCTATTCTGCTATTAAGCTCATCCACTGAAATTTTAATTTTTTTTATTGCATTGTTTTGGTTGTAAAAGTTACATCTAGTTTTTTAAATATCTTCTATTTCTTTGTTGAAATTATCCATTTTTTTGATAAGGCTTTCTATTTATTGTTTGTTTCAAGTGTGTTAGTAATTGCTTTTTGAAGCATTTTTGTCATACCTGCATTACAAGAAGTGGAGGTCTAGAAGTCTCTGTTGACATGTAAGTGGGGAAGACTCCCATTGCTTCTGGAAAGGATTGGTAGTTCTGGCTTTTCATGTCTTCTGCACTGACATCATAGTGGGGATGACCTGATTATCACTGGCTAGGATGAAGACCTGACTCTTCACAGGCCTCTTCTGATGTCATGTCAGCTGAGTAGGATGATGGTATTTCAAGCTCCCCACATATTCTCCACTAAGACCCCTGGCAGGTTTTCTTATTCTGTGGATCACAGTCTTGGCATTCTACTTGGGCTTCTCTGATACCAACCTGGTGTGAATGTTGAGACATGTCATTACGGTCTCATAAGGGTGGAAGTCTCAGCTCTCCACTTGGCCTTTGCTGGCCTACGTGAGGTTGGAGGCACAGTTTTTTCAATGGTATTTACCTAAAGTAAAGTGGTTGTTATCTAAAATTTTTCTATATTAACAGGCTTTCCCTTTTATGATCCTTTGGTTAGAGAAAGCAAACTTTGATGTCATGATATTGTGATATATTAAGAAATATATATTTGATCTTTGACCCTAGTTCCTGGCACAGAGCTCCAAAAACCTTTGAAGTTTTCTGAGTGGTAGGAGTGAGAGGATCACATCTTCTGTTATTCATAATAAGCACCTTTTCAACCATACCTGAGTTTAGTTTATGCTAAAGAGGATGGGGGCATATTGTCAGAGGAACTAATCTTATGATTAAAGGGTTGGAATTTTCACCCCCACTCCACTTTCCCATCGTCCAGACCTTCAGGGAGAAGAGAAGGACTGGAGACTGACTCAGTCAACAAAGGCCAATGATTTAATCAATTATGCCTATGTGTGAAACTTCCATTAAAACCCTAAGGGGTGGGGTCAGTGAGCTGCTAGGTTGGTGAACACATTGAGGGGTTGGAAGGATGGTGTGCTTGGAGAGGGCGTGGAAGCTCCATGCCACCTCCTCACTCGCATACCTTAGCTTATTCATCTCTTCTATTTGGCTGTTGGCTGTTTCTGAGTTGTATCCTTAGGTAAATGTTTTTCTGCGTTCCACGAGTTATTCTAGCAAGTTATCAAACCTGAGGAAGGTCATGGGAACCCCTGATTTATAGCCAGTTGATCAGACGACAGGTCACAATCTGCGGCTTGTGATCTGTGCCTGAAGCTGGGAGGGGTGCAGTTTTGTGGGAATGAGCCCTTTACTTGTGGGATTTGTATTAACTCCGGGAAGTTGGTGTCATAGTCGAATTGTGGGACACTCAGTTGGTGTCTGGAGAGTTGGAAAATTGTTTGGTATGGAAAACCCACACATTTTCTGTCAGAATTAGGAAGCAGTTTGCTTTTCTTTTAGGTTGTGTCTTTTTTTTTGTCTCTACCTACAGCTTCAAGTGTGAGATATTACAGAAAGAAAACACAGGGAACTCACCACTGGCCTTCCACAGATTCTGTAGTCCCTAGCCGGCCGACTTCTTCTTGCATTTCAGTTTTCTTACACTTGTTTTATACATAATGGCCACAAATTTTCCTGGTACTTGGCAGAAGGAATAGGTAAAAATATATGTATATATAAGTAATTACCATTACTGTTAATGACAAAAACCGCAATTACTTTTGCACCAAGCTAACACGATCTCTTCCAAGAAATCTATCTCACACAGTTCGTTTATATTTAAACATTTTAATTAAGGTTCAAATGTATTTTTTCTTGTTATTAGAAGCTTGACAATATGAAACAGCTCAGAGAGTGAAATAAGAGGAATCATTATAATTGAAATAAATATACAAGGTTATTTTATCAAAAAGTTTTAAACCACATTTTAGAAAAGAATATTTGGCTTTATCCCTTTGGTGCTTGGAAGTATGTCTATTCGCAGGGCAATGCAGTAATGATATTTATGTTAGCCAACAGTTATGCAATCTTTGGTTAAAGGGAAGGACTTTTGAAAAAAGATACATTATACATTCTTGGGCAATTTGAGAGAGTAAATAGAGTGAAAACATGGAATTTGTTTCCCTCATAACTGTCCTTGAATGTGGACCTGAGGGTACCATATGTTCCCAAGTTTTAAAATCATTGTTCTAACCAAAATTTGCTTAAGCAAAACATCTGCCTCGACCTTTAGCCTAAAAGATAACTACAGTCAGATCTTTTTCTCTGGCCATATTTAGAATTTGCCTTGAATGGTTATCAGGAATTAGTTGTAATGCATGGAATTTTTTCCATCCTTTCATTAATGCATTCAGTTTGAGCTTTCCATTTTGCTTTTAGGGGGAAAAATGCCGGAAAATGAAGTAGCTAATACGTGATTGTAACTGGAATTTCCAGTAGAGCCTTAGGGAAGGTATGCTTTGATAATATTGATAGAGATAAAGCAGGGGCTCTGGGCTGTTTGTGAGGGAAGCATTTAATCAGCGTGTATTTGTGTGCTCACTTTACTGAAACACTTTTTCCCACTCTTTATTCTTTGCCATAACCAGTCTACCCTGAGGACACAAAATCAGTGCCTTGGGGGAGAAGCAGGGAATGGCTGTGCATTTGTTTATTTCATCTCCTGAATAGGTATCAGAGAAGTATCTATTGTTTATTTCGTCTCCTGAATAGGTATCAGAGGAGGGGTGTGGCTGGGTGCAGTACTGGAGGAAAGGAGCAGAGGTGTTTGTTCTCTGCACTCCCTTTCTTTGCCCCTCCAGCCTCACAGCTCTCAGGAAAGGGAAGTTCAAGGACATGATCCTGGAAGACTCTCTGACCCTAAGAAGAAATAAGATTTTATCAAAACCACTAATTTGAAATAGGTGACAGGCACTGAGGTGCAGGGATGTGGGGGCAATTTGAAAGAAAGAAAATCATCCATAAAAGCCAAATAAACTAATTCCATCCCCCACCTGCCCAAAGAAATCACGTATCATTACTCCTGGAGAAATGATTTGGTGTCAGATGCATGGCACAGTCTTGTCTCAGTGTCTTACCTCTGGCCTGGGCCCCTGCCTACCCTCCTCCTTCTAATCACCTTCCTACCATTCTCACTCTCATCCCTTAGTGATCATCAAAGTTTCACAGACACATACATGGTTAGAGTGGGAGGAGTTGTTTCCAGGCCATAATATACATTCTTTTATGTAATTAATAGTAGTATGTAATCTTGGTTGCACATTTACATCCCATTGGGCAGCTTTACAAAATTTTTTATACTCAAGGTGCTTTCCATATCAATTAAATTAGATTCTCTATGGATGGGACCAGGTATATGTATTTTTTTTTTCAGGTGTATGCCACATGTGTCAATGTGAAGAGACCACCAAACAGGCTTTGTGTGAGCAACAAGGCTGTTTATTTTACCTGGGTGCAGGCGGGCTGAGCCCGAAAAGAGTCTGAGAAGGGAGATACGGGTGGGGCCATTTTACAGAATTTGGGTGGGTAGTGGAAAATTACAGTCAAAGGGTGTTTTTCTCTTATGGGCAGGGGCGGGGGTCACAAGGTGCTCAGTGGGGGAACTTTTGAGTCCGGAGAAGGAATTTCACAAGGTTAATTGCTCAGTTAAGGTGGGGCAGGAACAAATCACAATGGTGGAATGTCATCAGTTAAGGCAGGAATTGTCCATTTTCACTTCTTTTGTGATTCTTCAGTTACTTCAGGTCATCTGGATGTATATGTACAGGTCATGGGCGATATGATGGCTTAGCTTGGGCTCAGAGGCCTGACAGTATATATATTGTTTTAGATTTTCTTAGGTGATTTGAATGTATAGTAGGGGATGAGAACTTATGAATTAGAACATTTCTAACCCAGTTGATTCCCACAAACCAAATTTTCTTCTCCCTTTGCAAGAGAAGTATGTGGCTCCACAAGACTGACCTTTGATCTGAGCAAGAGGAGTGCCTATCCTAAACCATGCAATGTAGAGGCCCCCACTTTGGCCTCTCCTGGCTGTACTCTACTCTGGCGGATAAGGAATCCATGGGCCCAGGGGCCTGACCTTGGGAGCCCATGCCTTTATCCTGCACCACACAATGGGTACCAAGGTCTTAAAACTGACTATCCAAATAGTTCCAAGCTGGCTTCCAGGGTTTGTGTGCCCTCTTGCCCGGGGGCAGAAAATAGTGATGCTGTGAATGGATCCTCCAAATGCTGTTATTTGTAGAGAAGATTGTGTTTCTCGAGTCTGGACATTGATTTTAACTGGATGTCCATAGTCATCAGCGCGAAATCCCTCATGATGGAGCTGGGATAGGAGGGGAAAGGGGGAAGGCCTTGGGATGATAGTGGTGGCTGAGGTCACAGATTAACCACTTAGGTTGGAGAAATCCAATCAGAATCTGGTCTTCCCAGTTGCTACAAAGGTATGCATGTTACAAAAGAAGAATGGAAAATATTTAAGTTTATTTGCTTGAGTTAAAACACTTAAATATTAAAGTACAGTATTTGGGTCCCCATATTGACTCTTTGCTGAGCTCTGGAAATGTCAGCACCTGGCCTGTGACCACCCCTGCTCTATCCATTTCTGTGGCCTAAACTCCGTGGGTAGGAGGTGTTGGCCTGATGGATGCTTCCTACCTTGGCGGCACCTTCCTCTTGTTACACGCGGAGCCCTGACCAACTGAGATTTCACCTCTGGATTCCTCTCACCAGCTGCCTGTCATTTTGGTTGTGAGCTGCTCCTGCTCTTGTATGGTTGCATATATAGCATTGTAACAGTATAGAAAATACATGGGTTTTGGTGCCAGATAGATATGATTTCTAGTCTTAGCTCTGCCACTTGCCACTTGCGTGACTTTAGGTGACATCCTTGACCTTTCTAAACCTTGACTTCTTTATTATTTATATTTATATTTATAATCAGAGTTAGCAATACCTACCTGGCATGGTGATAGAGAGAACTAAATGAGGAAACAAAGAAACATGGAAAAGTGCTGGCACAGTGCCTAGAGGTAGCAAGAACTCAGTAAATAATTGTTTCCCTTTATCAAGTAAGGCCAATTCATTTAAAAATAATAACAGTTCTCCTTTACCTGTCTTATTTACATTTTCTGGACTAAATAATTGATTTTTTTCGTTTTTCTTTTTATAATGTATTTTCTAATTCTTAGTTCTGCCTGCCCCCCTCTCTCTCTCTCTCTCTCTCTCCCTCTCTCTCCCTCTCTCTCTCTTTCTGTGTGTGTGTGTGTGTGTGTGTTTGTGTGTGTGTAAGTACATCCTTCATATATCAAAGTGACAACTAGCCTACTATCAGGAGGCCAAGCACTTTGAATTTTTATGAGGAGAAGGCTGTTCTTATTTCTTTCTTTGACAGTTTCTCTTCTTCTTCACCCAACCATCACCTGATCTAGGTTTTCTACAGTGAGACCAGTAGAACTGATATGTGGATGGAGCCTGGTCACGTGGACTGGGAGTACTCAGCCAGTGGCACTCAGTATGTGCTGGTAAACTGAGATAGGATTGACTCCAGTCTCACGAGGTTAACCATGATCTAATGCAACCTATTGTAGTGTTCCAAAAACAGGACTGTATGCTCCTTGTTCAATATCCTTTCCTGGGTGTACTGGGCCACACACAGTAAATGCTTAGTTAATGCTTGTCAGATGAAATAATAAGCAAATGATAAGTTATATAACTGGTCCATTTTATATTAATTAACAGGCAAGCCACATGTGTACTGTTTGAATATATAAATTTTTAAAAAGTAAGAATAAGTTAAATGAATGAACAAATGAATGGATGGTGAAGAAATATCTATTGGGTGGATGAGGTGTTATGCTGGGGTTGCTTTTATATTTAACTGCTCTATACACTGAAAGGATACAAGTTTTCAGTGTATCAATTTCCCTGTCTATAAAAGAGATCCATAGTATCTGCCTAAACAGGGGAAAATGTTTAATAAAACCAGGTGCTCTAGTTGAGTGCTGGGAATTCTTGGGCATTGATTTCACCATAAGTTGTTGATTAGCAGAAGACCTGGCTGTGTAAATACTAGCTCCGAAAAAGGAGAGATTTTTTATTATTTAAAATTCTCCTTAGTCATCCAGCATTTGTGTTTGCTTTTGTGCAGGGCTGATCTCTGTTTTAGCATTTTAGCCTGTGCATACACATGGATGGAATAACATTGGCTCCAAGTGAAGACAAGAGTCCATCTCAGTTCAGGCACGATGGTGCTTGATGGAAAAGCATGTCCTTAAGGCTCATGCAATGGCCGGAAGCTGCTGTACAGCCCTGACTAAAAATGAAGGTGCTGATCTTCTGGTTTGTGCATGGACACAGATACCTTAGTACTGCTAAGTCCCATCAATCTCAAATAAAGCAGAATGGAGCTGGCAGGCCAAGGCTTACAATTGGAAATGGACAGCAAAGTTCTATAAAAGTAAACATCATGGACAGTTTCTTGGATAGTGTTATTTCTAAGGGTACCTGTTAAGATACTGTAACCAAGAAACCCCCAAATATGTGACAACCCAAAGGTAAGAGCAGTCTAGGATGGGGAGGCATCAGTGCTCAAGTCACCTAGGCTAGCAAATCTCATGCACTTTCCTCCATGTAGCTTCCACTTTTGAGTCTAACAGCTGCTGCTCTTGTTGCTGATTCCCAGGTTGTAATGAAAAAAAGTGATGCCCAGGGAAAGCTCTGCCTTAAGGACATGACGCTGAAATTGCACACATCACCTCAATACATATTCCATTGTCCCAAACTCAGTCACATGGCCACACGTAGTGGCAGGGGAACTGGGAAACAAAGTTATCAGCTAGGAGGCCATATGCCCTGGTAAAATTCATGAAAGGAAAAAAGAAAAGTAAGGCTAGCAGGAGACAGTTTAACATCTCTGCTATGGGGGATCCATTGCAGAGGACAGATATGTTCATCTTTACTAAAATGCTTTGTGTGTTTCAAGAGTTAGAACACTTTGGTTACAAATAATGAGGGAAAGCAAAGAGGAAGTATTATGAGGGCGCATGTAAAGCAGCAAGGGAGAAATCATAGAAGTTAAAAGGCAAGCATAGCAGGATCAGACCTCACAAAGATCATGACAGGGAGCGGTTTCCATGTTTATGGCTACTCGGAGACCCCTGTAGTTGGACTTTGTTGATCTGCCACCTTCTGCACTAACCCCTGTAGTTGGACTTTGTTGATCTGCCACCTCCTGCACTAAAATGATTTGGCTATACCGGCACATGTGTTTTTTCAGCCCAACTAACTGGTTTGTTCTGCTTATTCCTCTTAATTTACACTTGTAGATGAACTGCCTTGAGCTTTACTCACCCTTTTAACAATGTGTAATTTCTCCCTCTATGCCAACCACAAAATCATTTCATTGTTTTGAGACAGGCTATACAGGTTCTAGGTTACCGGCCAGACTATGGGGTTAGTTTGTTTAACCGATACTGTAGGAAGGACATTGTTCTCTAAAAAGCAAGCAGAGGGAGAAGGTTTTGGGTCCTCTTTTATATACTCACTTCTTATTCCACTCAAAATGTGATCTGAAGACCAACAGCATCAGCATCAGCATCAGCTGGGAGTTTGTTAGAAATTCAGAATCTCAGGTTACACCTCAAGCCCACTGTGTTAGTTTCCTAGAGCTGCCATAACAGCATGCCATAAACTGGGTGTCTTAAACAATGGAAATGTATTGTCTCGTGGCTCTAGAGGCCGGAACTCTGAGACCAAGGTGTTAGCTGGGTTGGTTCCATCTATTGTCTCTGAGGGAGAATGTGTTCCATGCATCTCTTCTAGTTTCTAGTGGTTAATTGGCAGTCTTTACGTTCCTTGGCTTATAGATGCATCACCCTGATCTCTGCCTTCAGGTTCACATGGTGCACTCCCTTTGTGCAGGTACCTTCTCACATGCCATTATTTATCAAAACACTGGCCATATTGGATTAAGGGCCCAGTCTACTCCAGTGTGACTTCGTCTTAACCTAATTATCTACAACAATGCCATCTTCAAATAAGGTCACATTCTGAGGTCCTGGAGGGTGAGTACTTGTACTTTAACATATAAATTTGTGAGGAAGGGGTACAATTCAATCCATAAAAACCACTGAATCAGAACCTGTACTTACATAGGTAATTGGTATGCACATTAAAATTTGAGAAGCCATGCCTTAACATTCTTCAAAAAATAGTGTGCCACCAACACACTTACTACCTCCTTAAATGTGTGATAGAAAGCAGCCTAGTCTTGGGTTCTGGATTCTGGCCCTACCCTATCTATGTCACTTTTAGTGTATAGCCATGTGCCGGGCTCATATTCAGCCCTCAGTAAACACTTATTGGATGATTGAAAAAAGTGGGCCAAAGTGTTTTCATGTCTAAAATGGGAATAGTTATTTCAAAAGAATATTGTAAAGACTATCGAATTTACTAAATATTTAAAAATGGAAAGTGTTACTGTATCAGTCAGAATCCAGTCAAGAGACAGACATAAGATTCATTTGAACAGAGGAATTAGTATCTATTAGAGGAGAGTAATTATAAAGGTATAAAAAGAACTCTAAAGAAGACCTTAGAACTTAGGGAGATTATTTAAGGAAGGGACAAATTTTAAATGAAGGGGCCTTCTCTCCAAAGCTTGGATTCAGACTTCACCGGAGAAGGTAGTTGCCTCACACTGGATGGTAAACACATTTTATGGGTTGGCCTGTATGCTCCAGGGTATAGGCTGCACAATGTTGGTGAGTGGGATCAGAGGGAACCAAGCTTCCAGGAACCTGCTACCTGTCAAGGAAAGGCCTAGGGTGCATGGTGTCTGCCTCAGGAGGTCTGCAGTTACATGGACACTGGACTGCAGACAGAGCCCTGAGCTCACCTAGGGAATGTACACAACACTGGATGCCCCTACACTGTACCACTAGTAGCCTGCAATAGGAAGATGCAGAAAGAAGAGCAGTACACCAGAACCAGGAAGAAAAGACTCTTCTTTACTCCCTCTCCAACACCCTCTACTGACATGATTTAATGTCATGCCTGTTGCAACAAAGAAATGCTAAAGGATCCATTCCACTATTGCACAATGAGTAATGAAGGACAGACTTTGTAGCTGGGAGGCAATAGATTGATAACTGGCACATGCACTGTACCAATATAAAGTCGTTTTCTCAATGCTAATATCAAATATGGCCTCAGAGAATAAGAGAAATAAAAAAAGTGGAATTCTTAATGCTTTATCTGATAGACAAGTAGTTAGTTCTCCCTAGCCTTTCCCTAATTCCCATACATACGCTGCTTTTCCTAACCACATTGCCTCATAATATGACTTGGAGGGGTGAGATAATATTGAAAAGGGAAATTGTTACTAAAATTGGGACCTGAGCATATCTTGGCGATGGTGCTCACCTATGTATACTCATGTTATGATACCCTCAGCACAGCAGTGACAGGAACTCACCCTGACTCCTAGTTATCTAAGATGTCATCCTCTGGGACTGCCTTCCTTGGTCTGTTTTTCCAGGACTCTGGGCCATTTATGTCATAATTGAGCTCATTTACACAATCCTAGGCCATCTCATTCTTGCCCATGGCTTTAATTACCCATGAACACATTCCTCTGACCAGGTTGCTATTCTGAGTTCCTAGCAATAGTCACCTTGAAGCCAATCTTGAAGGTCACAGAGGCACCCCAAACTCAACATATTCAAATCAAGCTCATTTAATATCACCACATTCACCCCCAGTCTGCTGTTTTTTTCTCTTTCTCAAAGAATGGCAACTTATGTTCATGTTATCTTTCTCTCTTTTCCTTTACCTTCCATATCACTTCCATGTCAAAGTTCCTGGGTCTTATCCCCTAAATACCTCTTGATTTTGTTCACATCTCTCTGTCTATATTAGCACCACCCATGTGTGTACTACATCACATATGACCCGGACCACCATAACAGCCTCCCACCTGACCTATCAGTAACCCCTCTGGCCTTTTTCCTAATATGAATCTAATATCAGCCTCAACTTCAGTTCTCCCCCACTGCTTCACATCCTTCAGTATTTGTTCATTGCTCTTAGGACAAACACAAAACCCTTGACGTGACTTTCAAAGTCCTGCACGGTCTAGCTCTTCTCCACCTCTCAAGACTGACTTCATCTCTGGCCTTCTCGACTTCTCTGGATCAGCTACACTGGCTTTTTTCAACCCACTCTTTCAGGATATAGGGCCTTTGCATATCCTGTTGCCTGTGCCTGGAATATTTTTCAGATCCTACCTCAACCATTCCCTGATCACTCTATCCAGCTCAAATGCCCCCGTTATCAGCTCCCATCACACTTCAGGAACTGCTTCTCCCTGATAGCACTTTTCAGAGTCAAATGTTATATTTATTCATTTAATTGTTTAGTCAATGCCTACTTCTAGACTGTAGGATCTACTTCAGCAGGATATGCATTAATAATCCCTCACTATTGTATTCTCAGTGTCTAGCCCAATGCCTTTTATTTAGGCAAAATAAAGACTCTAAATATTGGAATTCATGTGCTAAAATTTCTTGCTGAAATTTACTCTCTCCTTCAACAAATATTTAGTGAGCACCTACATGTTTTTGCTTCTATATTTGGAACTGTGCTTCCAAATAAGATTCCTGCTCTCTCATGCTGTATTAGTCTGGGTTGTCTAGAGGGACAGGACTAATAGGATAAATGTATATATGAAAGGGAGTTTATTAAGGAGTACTGACTCACATGATCACAAGGCGAAGTCCCACAATAGGCTGTCTGCAAGCTGAGGAACAAGAAATCCAGTCTGAGTCAAACCTCAAAAGTAGGGAAGCCAACAGTTCAGCCTTCAGTCCCCAAGAGCCTCTGGCAAACCACTGGCTTAGGTGTAGGCCTAATAGTTCAAAGGCTGAAGAACTTGGAGTCCAATGTTCGAGACAGGAAGCATCCAGCAGAGAAGAAAGATGGAGGCCAGAAGACTCAACCAGTCTCATCCTTCCACATTTCTCTGCCTGATTTTATCCTAGCCACACTGATAGCTGATTAGGTAGTGTCCACCCAGATTGAGGGTGGGTCTGCCTTTCCTAGTCCACTGACTCAAATGTTAATCTCCTTTGGCAACACCTTCACAGATACATTCAGGAACAATATTTTGTATCCAATGAAGTTGACACTTAATATTAACCATCACAAGTCCATGCCTTGTCACCTTAAACCCGTACACATCTTTTGAAATCATACATAATCTTCAAATAAAGGGAATAATAAGGTCATAATTATGCCTAACATAATACAGCTGTCCTTCGTACTACCGGAAACTAACAATTCCCAACCCAAATGCTATTAGATAAAGGTAACAACACTGCAATGCTGATATGAGGTCAACAAATCTTACATCAGATGACAAAGGAAAAAGAAATAAAATTAAGATTTTTTTAGTACAAGTGTATACATGCTCAAACATGTTCATAACAAAATAAAGAGGAAATATTCATGACAATTACCATCCTTGTTTCTGCAACTGGTCACGTGTCATACCCTTCTTCTACTACCTTCTTCTACTACCTATTCTGTATTCCTTTTGCTTTCAGCAAGCACCTCAGCAGGTTGTGGTTTTTTACCTGGTGGAGTGACTCAAACCTTCATTCCTGTAGGGTCTATGTCATTTGTAGTCCTGCCTGGATTGGATTGTTGTGGTTTCTCATTGACCTTAATCACAGGGCATGATAATATTAAGAGATGCCCTAAGGGATCTCCTGTATTCCATGCATATTCTTCCTTACCTCCACTGTGGAGTAGTAAACTGATTTCATCTTGATAATCCAGGTCAATCACCCCCAGCCAACACCATAACTTCCTTTCTCCCTTTGTTGCCTATTGACTTATGGTGATGGTGAGAGGTGACACTTCCATTTCCACCCCTTGATTCCTGGAACCATGAATCCTGGCTATGGGTGATACAGTACCATATATTGGATGCTGATTCAGATCATACACCTAGAGAACTTTGTCCCAGCCCTGCAAAGTATCGTCAGCTAGTTGGCATTATAATTTGACTTCAAAAGGCCATTTTACCATTCTGTCAATCCAGCTGCTTTAGGGTGATGGGGAACATGGTGAGACCACTGGGTTTCATAAGCATTAGCCCACTGCTGCACCTCTTTAGCTCTAAAGTGATTGCCTTAGTCAGAGGCAATGCTATGTAGAATACCATGATGATGGATGTGGCATTCTGTGAGTCCATGGATGGTAGTCTTGGCAGAAGCATTGCATGCAGGATAGGTAAATCCATATCTGGAGTAAGTCTGTTCCAGTGAGGACAAACTGCTGCCCTCTCTATGATGGAAGAAGTCCAATATACTCAATCTGCCATTAAGTAGCTGGTTGATTACCCCAAGAAATGTTGCCATATTGAGGGCTCAGTGTTGGTCTCTGCTGCTGGCAAATTAGGCACTCAGTGGTGGCCGTAGCCAGGTCAGCCTTGGTGAGTGGAAGTCTGTGTTGCTGAGCCCATGCATAACCTCCATCTCTGCTACCATGGCCACTTTGTTCATGGGCCCATTGGGCGATGACATGGGTGGCTGGGAAAAGAGGCTGAGTGGTGCCCATAGAACAAGTCATCCTTTTCACTTGATTATTAAAATCCTCCTCTGGCTGAAGTCACCCTTTGGTGAACACTCACATGAGATACAAATATCTTCACAATTTTTGACTACTCTGAGAGGTTCATCCAAATACCTCTTCCCCAAATTTCTTTGTCACCAGTTTTCCAATAATGCTTTTTTCCAAATTCCTGACCATCCAGTAAAAACATTGCCTATAGCCCATGAATGAGTATATAATAAGACATCTGTCCATTTCACCTTCCAAGCAAAGTGCACAACAAGTTCTGCCCACTGGGAAGACTTCCCTTCACTACTGTCCTTCAGCAATGCCCTAGAAAGGGGCTGTAGTGCTGCAACTGTCCACTTGTCAGGTGGTGCCTGCATATTGTGCAGAGCCATGTATAAATCAGGCCTTTGTCTTCTTTTCCTCCATCAGCTGATCATAAGGAGATCTCCATGAGGCCATCGATGCAGACTGGAGGAGAGAAGGCAAGTTGGCAGGAGTGGGGACCATGGGTATCTGAGCCATTTCTTCATGTAACTTACTTGTGCCCTCAGGACCCGCTCAAGCCTGATCATGTATATGTCGTTTACATTTGATGATGGAGTGGTGCTGTACATTCCCCCACTTTATGGCTAGATGAGTCAGAAAGCAGTTGGTTCATGATAGGCAGTTCAGGTCACATGGTGACTTGATGACCTATAGTTGAACATTCAGTTTCTAACAAAACCCAGTAACAGGCCAAGAGCTGTCTCTCAAAAAGGAGATTAGTTATCTGCCGAAGATGGCAGGGCCTTGTTCCAAAATCCTAGAGACCTCCACTGTGATTCACGTATGGGGACCTGCCAAAGGCTCCAAACTGCATCCCTATTTGCCACTGACACCTCAAACACCATTGGATCTTGCTGGGTCATATGGCTCAAGTGGCAAAGCAGCTTGCACAGCAGTGTGGACCTGTTGCAGAGCCTTCTCATGTTCTGGACCCCACTCAAAACTGGCAGCCTTTCAGGTCATGCAATAAATGGGCCAGAGTAATACACCCAAATGAGGAATATGTTGCCTCCAAAATCCAAATAGACCCACTTGGCATTATACCTTTTTCTTGGTTGTAGGGGAGCCAAATGCAGCAACTTATCCTTCACCTTAGAAGGAATATCTTGATAGGCCCCACAACACTGGACTCCTAGAAACTTTACTGAGTTACAAGGTCCCTGAATTTTAGTTGGCTTTATTTTCCATCCTCTGGAACACAAATGTCTCACCAATAAGTCCAGTGTATTTGCTATTTCTCACTCACTGGATCCAATCAGCATAATGTCATCAATACAATGGAGCAGTGTGATACCTTGTGGAAGGAAAAAGTGATCAAGATCTCTGTGAACAAGATTATGACACAATACCGAGAGTTGAGGTACCTCTGAGGTAGGACAGAGAAGGTAATTTGTTGGTCTTGACAGCTGAAGGCAAATTACTTCTGGTGGGACTTATGGACAGGAATGGCATTTTCCGAATCAGTGGCTGCATACCAGTTACCAAGAGATGTGTTAATTTGCTCAAGCAATGAAACCACATCTGGTACAGCAGCTGCAGTTGGAGTCACCACTTGGTTAAACTTATGATAATCCACTGTCATTCTCCAAGATCCAGCTGTCTTTGCACAGGCCAAATAGGAGAGATGAGCAGGAATGTAGTGGGAATCACCATCTCTGCGTCTTTTAAGTTCTTTTTTTTTTTTTTTGAAACGGAGTCTCGCTCTGTCGCCCAGGCTGGAGTGCAGTGGCGCGATCTCGGCTCACTGCAAGCTCCGCCTCTTGAGTTCACACCATTCTCCTGCCTCAGCCTCCCGAGTAGCTAG
Source organism: Theropithecus gelada (assembly GCF_003255815.1). Lineage (NCBI taxonomy): Eukaryota > Metazoa > Chordata > Mammalia > Primates > Cercopithecidae > Theropithecus > Theropithecus gelada. The sequence goes on from NC_037681.1 coordinate 101,061,095, forward strand.
GACTACAGGTGCCTGCCACCACACCCGGCTAATGTTTTGTATTTTTAGTAGGGAAGGGGTTTTACTGTGTTAACCAGGATGGTCTAGATCTCCTGAACTCGTGATCCACCCACCTTGGCCTCCCAAAACGCTAGGATTATAGGCGTGAGCCACCGCGCCCAGCCAAGAATCACCACCTGTGCATCTTTCAAGTCCTTGGTGGTGGCACTAATCTCTGCAGTCTCTCCAGGGATGCAATACTGGTTTTGACTTATTATTTTTCTAGGAAGAATCAGCTCTAATGGCTTCCATTTGGCCTTTCCCACCATTCTAGCTCTCATCTTACCAGTCAGGAAGCTAATGTGGGGGTTCTGCCAGCTGTTAAGTATGTCTATGTCTATGCCAATTATGCATACTGGCACTGGGGAAGTGACCACAGGATGAGTCTGGGGACCCACTGGACCCACTTTAAGTTGGACCTGAGCTAAAACTTCATTAATTATTTGACTGCCATAAGACCCCACTTTAATTGGAGAACCATAATGATGTTTTGTGTCCCTTGGAATCAACATCAGCTCAAAGCTAGGGTCCGGTAGTCCCCAAAAGTTCTGATCATTTCCCTTTCCCCAATGCACAGTTACTCTGGTAAAAGACTGGAGGTCTTCTTGGGCAAGGATGGGAGAAAGATTAACAACATAAATTATCAATAGTATAGTGGGGTCTTTCCTCAAGGGGTACTGAGTCTCGCCTTCATTCAAGGAGTTCTGGGTTTGTAAACTGCTTCAAGTCTGGAAATTGACTGAGAGGCCATGATTCTCTGTTTTTATAATTCAAATTAGTTTTTTGTTCACTCGACCTGGCAGTTTTCTGCCTATATAAATTAAATAAGAAGGCAATAAGCTTGCTGTCAATTTCACTTCTAGGAACACTGTGACTAATTAGACAATGCCAGAGCTCTACATGAGTCAGACTATTCTGATTGCTGCTTTGCATCTGCTGTCCATTATGGTAACTATACCCACATTGCCTTTGACAGTTGAGTGCTGCTACTTGGCCTATGCTACCTCAGGAACTAATTATTCCTGTTGCATTTAAATTTGTAGTTGAGTGACTGTGGTTCCTATTGTAAGATCTGGCATAGAGAAGAAGAGCAATCACAGAGCCCTTCAAGGATGCAGGTGCTGCCCTCACACACCTATTTTGCAAAGTATTATTAAAGGGTATATCTTCTGGACCCTCCCAGCTGAGATGAGTAGGTCTAAAGTAACTAATATACCCCAACATCCCAATCTCCCTAAGCCTTCGGTTCCCTTCGGTTCGGGGAACAGGCATTTCCAGCTCACTCATGGTGGGCTATCTTTTGATCTGTAGTTTAGCTAACCAAGCAAATAAACTATTAGAACATTTTTTTAACTCTCCAAGCTGCAATATTAAATGCAGAATCCCTGCTTAGTGTACCTAAATCAATAAATTCAGCTTGATCCAACTTTATGTTCCTTCCATAATATCCCATACCCTTAATATCCATTCCCATGCCTGTTTTCCAGGTTTCTGCTTATATAAATTAGAAAACTCAAGGAGTTATTTTAGAGTGTAGTGCACTTCCTCATGGGTTACACTCTCAACCTCACTTCTAGGGGCTTGCCAGGACTTTAGTTATAGATCTAGAAGCAAACAGGGTTTGGGGTGGGTCCTGAGGAGAATCAGCATTGTCTTGCCTAGCAACTGCCTCAGGGGAGGCCATCACTCTTGTCTCAGGCAGTGCAGGATTAATCTCTGACAAAGGTGGAAAGGCTGATGGCAGCGTGGGTGGGGAAGGGGATGTTGCCACTCCTGGGGGTGGGACGACTATTTCCTCTGGCAAAAGAGGCTCTTCAGAATTTAGGAGTTCAGTGCCCACAGCCTCATCAGGGTCCTCCCACACATCCCCATTCCAAGTTGCAGGGCCCCATTCTTTTCCAATCAATGACCTCAGTTTAACAGTAGACACCTGCCAATCTATGTGTGCACCTTTTTTCAGGTCAGCCACTCATATGTCAAGAGCTTGTGTCTGATTTTCCACAATTTCAGCTCTTTCTCTACGGGGGATAAGACTCAGGGTAATCTTAGAAGATTTGAGGCTCAGTATGTGCTTCTGAAGCTGGGAGCTAGAATCCCCGAGTTCATCATTTTCTTTCATCACTTTGTCTAGTGAACTCAGGGGCAACCAACCAACATCATTATATTTCTTGGTTCTCCACATATGGTCAAAGGTATTATATATAGAATCACTATATTCCTTGCCTCTCACAAACGAGGAATCAGGAGTATCAAATGTATTTATTTTACATAACTGTCTAAACAGTTCATGCCAAGCACTATCAGTGTTCTCCATGCTATTAGAAGTAGAGTCCTTAGCATTTTTTGTCCAATCATATTAAGCAGCCAACTCCAAAAGCCCCCAAATGAACTAAAGAACTCCATCCTTAAAATTCTGTTCCTCTAAAATCACTCTTGGTACCAACATCTGTATTAGTCTGGGTTCTCTAGAGATACAGGACTAATAGGATAAATGTATATATGAAAGGGAATTTATAAAGGAGTATTATAAGGAGTACTGACTCACATGATCGCAGGGTAAATTCTCACAATAGACCATCTGCAAGCTGAGGAGCAAAGAAGCCAGTACAAGTCGCAAAACCTCAAAAGTAGGGAAGCAGACAGTGCAGCCTTTAGTCTGTGACCAAAGCCCAAGAGCCCCTGGTAAACCACTGGTTTAGGTGTAGATTCAAGAGTCCAAAAGCTGAAGAACATGGAGTCCAATGTTCGAGGGCAGGAAGCATCCAGCACAGGAGAAAGATGGAGGCCAGAAGACTCAGTCAGTCTAGTCCTTCCACATTCTTCTGCCTGCTTTTATCCTAACTGTACTGGCAGCTGATTAAATGTTGAGTCTGCCTCTCCCAGTCCACTGATTCAAGTATTAATCTCCTTTGGTAACACCTTCACAGACACACTGAGGAACAATACTTTGCATCCTTCAATCCAATCAAGTTGACACTCAACATTAATGGCACATACCATGCTCATTCTGATGGGTAAGGGCAAAAACAAAACAAAAAACACCCACACATACATGAGAAAAAGTGCAGATCACAATAGGCTCAATGAAGAAAATCAAATAGGGTGGTATAATAGAAAATAAGGTTTAGATTGAAAATGGCCTTAGGAGAAGAGTTGGATTGGCCAAGTAGGCCTCTCTAAGGTATTGCATTTGAGCTGGATTTTTATGGTGCGAGAGCCAACTATGTGCAGCTGACCACAGAGGTTTCCAGGCAGAAGCACTAGTGAGTGAAAAAGCACTGGTAAGGAGCTATCTGTGCTAGAGAAAATGAGAAAAACTTTAACATACCATTACTCCTAGGGTTAACAAGGGCAAAGTGTTGACTCAAAGGCATTACATCCTAGCACCGCTGAATGTGTGATTGGAAGGTGCCTTAGAAAACCAGTTATTCAAACGGAGAAGAAGCATGATCACTTTGGTTAGGACAGTTTGCTGTGCAGGAGCATTATCATACTGCAAAATGCTTGTCAATACTGTTTACTTAGAATACAACCTGAGTGGTATTCCTGGTATTATTCCTGGTGTTATTCCTGGAAATTCTGCTGGCTTCCCACCACTAAATGTCAATAGATCCCCCCAGACACCATTTATCTGAAAATACCAACCTCTCCCTCACAAGCATACACACTTTTCTACATGTCAATCAGGGGTGGTATTGATCTTGATTAGAATGACTGGAACCTTTTCAGTTTACAGATGTGGAAATGGAGGCCCAGTAAAGGAAAGCAAATAAATGGCACAACTTGGGTCTTCTTTTCTGACTCAATATCTAGTACTCATTTTACTACAGCACAGCTATCACCCATATTTTTACCCAAAATCATAGTTAGTTTTGGCAGATGGAAAGCAAGCAAACCAAAAATGCTGCATAAAAAGAATATTTTCCTAATTTTCCTCTTTGATACGTTCAGATTTCTATGGATGACATTTTCTTTTAATGGTCTTTATCTGTGCTTTGAGGGAAGGTAAACTTGAAAGTCTACCTTCTGTTCAATGCTTCCCCAGACAAATACATTTGATTTAATGCAATAAACATTCTTCCATTGCTTGCTGCAGCCGGATGTTGTTTGTAATGTTTAATCTGCCAAAGCACATTGTATATTATCATTGAGATGCAAAATAATTTATGGCTTTAACTCCCTATGCATTTAGATGAGTAAATCACTTGATATTTAGAGAAGATATGATTGTTGTTTAATTTTTTGCTTCACTTAACTTTTTAGATATCAATACAACGTTGACTTCATGTTTGTTTTAGATTAACCTTGCAATTAAACATAAGAAGTGTGTGCTCTTGGGTGTGTGTGTGTGTAAGCATTGTATGGGGCATCTTTGGGGAGATCTTAAATCATAACATGTCATCAACTTGTGAGCTTGTGCCTTGTTTTTTGAACAACTAAAAGTCATTCTGAACAAATTATGTTGAATGAGATGGATAATAAAATTGGATTTTACCATTGTAGGCTATAATAATAATACTAATACTAATAACCACAAAAATGTTATCTTTTAAAAGTAATTCAAAAATAATACTAATGATAATAACCACAAAAATGTTATCTTTTAAAAGGAAATTATGCAAAAGAAAACCTAACTGATGACAGCATCGTAAGAAAAGTGTGAGTTCTTCAGTGTGATTCATTTGAAGGAGACAATGCTCATTTGCATTTGTACATTCTGTATATTTATTAGGAAATCAATCTTATTAATTTTAGCATGACATCGACAGACAGATGCATATTTATTTTTGTTTATACATTTATATATTCATTAAGTGTGATAAAGAAATAATGATGATAATACTAACATTAAGCTTGTATTATGCACCATCACAGTGCTTAGGGCTTTGAGAGCGTTCTCATATCGCTTCACAATGGTGAGACTATAAATGATGGAATCATAGCTTTATAGTGGCAGAATAGTTTTGATGAATTGAAGCTTGTTTGAATCGGGGCCAATTAGAAGGAACAGTAGTACTAATGAAATATAACTTTAATACTGTGAGTTTCATACCAAGACTTAAACTGGTCTGAAAATGTGTGGTCAAGGAGAGGCATTTTGACAACCTGCTTGAATGGATGGGATTTAGTGTGCAGTGAATACCCCAATGGATTTGGGTATATCCAGAGTGCTTGAAGAATGCGTGCTTGTCTTTTCTATACTTTAGTTTGTTTTATATACCCTTCCTAATAGACAATGAAAAGACAATCCTTGGCTCAGTCATTTTAATTTAGTAGCAATTGAGTTCATATTGTTTAAAAGTTTATGTAATTTCTTCACTAACGCAATTTTTAAAATTTCCAACGATTTGCTTTATCTCACATATTTAAAAGATGTGCAAGAAACATCCTATGCTTAAACATCCTATCAGCACATCCTAAAGTCAGTTTCCCGTAGCATAGTTCTTCTACATGCTAGTATATTGGCATTGCTATTTGCTGTGTAATAAATTGTCCCAAAACTCAATGGTTTAAAACAACAGAGTGTATTATCTCCTAGTTCTGTGAGTTGTGAATTCAAGTATGGCTAAGCTGCATCTCTTGTATAAGGTGTCTCACAAGGCTGCAAGTCAGCTGGGGCTACAGGAATCTTAAATCTTCACTCAGAGAGGATCCACTCCAAGTTAATTTGTGTGGTTGTTGGCAGGATTTTGTCTCTTGCTGGCTGTTGGCCAGAAGCCACCCTCAGTTCCTTGCCAAATGGGCTGCTCTGTAGGTCAGCTTGCAACATGGTACATAGCTTCATCAGACTGAGCATGTAAGAGGGCAAGAGAGGGAGTAGTAACAAGAGGGAAGTCACTCTCCTTTGTAACGTGATCTCAGAAGTGACACCCCATCACTTTTGCCATTCTGTTGATTAGAAGCTAATTACTAAGTCCAGCCCACACTCAGGAAAAGGAATTGCAAAAAAGCATGAATACCAGGAGGTGGGGATCATTGAGAGACATTTCAGAAACTCTGTGGCAGGTAGTAATGTTATGAGAGTTTGATGTTCTAAAAGATTGTGAAATGTCAGGTTTATCATAGGGCCTTTCGGAGTCTTGAGAATGCTAACTGCATTGCAAATTGTAAGTGGAAAGGGTCTACGGAATGGAGTGTTTCTCAATTCTATTTGTTCAGTGAGTCCTTTTTGTTAAAGAGTGGCATGTTAAATGATCCTTTCTCAAAACCTTTGGTGAATGGCTGCCTAACATTGTCACTTGACACAGAAGTTACTGAGAATATGAGAGGTGCATTGCCATTAACTGCAGAACCTGGGCCAGTGCACTTCTGAAGCTCTGAGGTTCTTTGCACCTCATTAGATTGACACATGGTTTATTTATGCCAGCATGATCATGATTTTCATTGGGTCATCTCTTACATCAGCTGCTGGCAACATAAGCCATATAAGTAAAAAAGAGTGCAAGAGTTGATGCTGAACCCATTTATGAAATGTCTGTGAGCTGATTGTTGTGGAGATTAGCTTCCAGCTGGTGCTCTCCTTTCTCCCTTTGTGGGTGGCAAAGCCAGACTGTGGCCAATTCTGCTGCTTCTGTCCTTAGTCCAACCCCACCCTACCCCCATCCCTATGGGAAGTGGAAAGCCACCAGTATCCATCATTATCTTCTTCACTCTGGAAATAAAGATGTTGGAACCTTCATGCAACCCTCTAAAAGACGGTCAACTCCTAGAGACACGTTGTCTCATTGATTTTATTTCTCATGTGTCTCCTTTAAAAATGAATAATAAATTGCAGCAGCTCATGTATAGAAGGACTGCATTGCTATTTAACTTCTTGTTTGGATCTTTAATGACCCATGTACTTTGTCCTTCTCAGACAGATATCATGGCCTTGATATCATGAACTGTATCATGCATGTCTACATGTCCCTCCCCAGTACAGCAGAGTTCAGTACCCTGGGCACTTTTCTAAATAGGCTCTGGGTGTTTGGTGGATTGAGTAGATTGTCATGGCAGGTGGGGCATAAGCATGGTTGTTAATTGTTAGCTCATAGTTAAATATCTGAACACATTAACAATGTTTGTTTGTATTTTAGCCTGCTAATTGTTCTTTTTCTCATTTCCTGCCACTTGTGAATATTATTTTGCACATTTCCAGTGGAGAGGTTTGGAGAGAAGATTTTGATCGTTCATACCTCTTTGATGCCAAGCCCACTTCTTTATAGTTCTTATGTGTTAAATTAAATCTAGTTTTTTTATTGTGTCTACATCTATGTTTATGTATTTTTGTCTCTCTGCACATCCACACTTTTTTCTTCTTTATGTCTCCTGAAATTTCATGAGATAGTCTTTCAGCAAAACGAAAGTCACCAGGAAGTCTCACAAATCAAGTCAGCAGAAATCTGCAAAAGGAGGGTTCTTGCTGGAATATTGCCTCAGTACTAATCTATGGGTGGTTGACGCATCTAGAACTTATGCTGGATAGCATATTAAACACCTTGGTGAATTATGGTGCTTGCTCCAGCTGCTTTTAAAAATTTATTTATTCATTAATGACTTTTGAAGGTAAGCAGATGTTTCCATTTGCTCATTTTGGTTTATGGCCCATTCCGCAACTGGTATTGTAGTACACACACTTCTATGTACTATATATCTCATATGGTCCAATGCATTAGAAAAAGAGAGAAACTTATAATAAAAACATGGGATCACTGGCAGCAAACAGTATGCCTGGAGCTCGTGGTGACTTCAGCATTATCAGAATGTTGATAGCATTACATCTGTTGTGTCTGAAAAGTGCCAGAAAATGGTGCTAATTTATAACGTAGGAGGAGGGAGGTGAAGAAAGATATGGTGATGAAAAATAGTACACAGTAGAAGATAGTCAACTAAATAGTAATTTGTTAAGTTTTATTCACACTATATAACAAAGTGCTGTCACAGGTTTCTGGTTTGGTTTATAAATCAACTACGTATGTTGCTCATCTATACTTCCCGTGGAAACGGCTGACTATTCTAAATAGAGTCTTTCCTTTTTTACAGAAAACATGTTTGTATTTCTAAGGGTTATGTGGTCCAGCCCAAGCATGAGGGCAGTAATAGAATAAAGAAAGGCCTCTGGCTACCATTGAACTTTACAAGGCAAAGGGCAGAGAATAGGGAGAAAACAGAGGAAATTGGGAACCAGCAGCATCCGTAGAAGAACAGAGAGAAAGAGGGGCAGATGGTAGGGAGCGATAGTGAGAATGATGCTTATAGTTATCACAGATGCCTCTCAATTTTTAAAACCTTGAATGTCTACATCTCTGAGAAATTTAAACACTAAAAAAAAAAAAAAAAAAAAAAAATTCTATCCCTCATTTCCACTCCTTTTATCCTCACCCTACAACCATATGTATTTTTTTTTTTCTTCCTAAGATTCCATTGTTAAGGTTGTGGATGTATAGGTTAGACATAGTATGTTCCCAAGACATCAGAACAAAGTTTACAGGATGTCCTGTTGTAGCCAGAAGGACAGAGAGGCTTTGTACCTGCCTGTGTGGAATGTTTACAAGATCCCGAGTAAAGACACTGTCCCCACCCTATTCTTTCTCCATTACTGGCTGCTCTTTGAAGACAATATTTTGGAATTTCATCTGTTATTTTAAGGTTTTATCTGTGCTAAAATGCATATTGAATATTTGAAGCTGGCATCAGTCACATGCATACTTCTAGTCTAGAGGGAATGTTTTAGGTTCTCTCATGAGACTGAATTTTGATAAGAAAATGTGAATGTGAAGATCCTTGCAAGGGAGAAAAGTTACAAAATAAGAAGTTTTTTAGTTTTTCTTTTTCTTTTCTTTTCTTTCTTTTTTTTTTTTTTTGAGACGGAGTCTCGCTCTGTCGCCCAGGCTGGAGTGCAGTGGCGCGATCTCGGCTCACTGCAAGCTCCGCCTCCCGGGTTCATGCCATTCTCCTGCCTCAGCCTCCTGAGTAGCTGGGACTACAGGCACCCGCCTCCAAGCCCGGCTAATTTTTTGTATTTTTAGTAGAGACGGGGTTTCACCATGTTAGCCAGGATGATCTCGATCTCCTGACCTCGTGATTCACCCACCTCGACCTCCTTTTAAACAAATTCTTCTGCCCACTTTGTGACAGTGTTTTAAGACCAGGTGGGAGTGTCCCTGGATCCTTTCAGCTGGTGGCACTGTATGAATTTTCTATTGCTGCTGTAACAAATTACAACAAACTTACAGGCTTAAAACAACAAAAAATTATTATCTGATAGTCTGGAGCTTAGAAGTCCAACACGGTCTCAAGGGACTAAAATAAAGATATGGACAGGGCTGCATTACTTCTTGAGTCTCTATAAAATAATCCATTTCCTTGCCTTGTACAGCTTCTAGAGGCCACCCAATTCCATGGTTCACAGCCCCTTCTTTGATCTTCAGAGCCTGTTACAGTAAGACAAGTCTTTCTCATACTGTTATCTCTCCTGTTCTCTGCAGCTAGGAAAGGTTCTCCACTATCAAGGACACATGATTTACATTGGGACCACGTGGATAGTCAAGGCAACCTCCCCATCTCAAGATCCTTAACTTAATTGTGTCTGAAAAGGTCTTTTTTGCCATATAAGGCAACAGGGTCCTGAGATTAGGATGTGGTCATCTTTGGGGGAGTGCCTACCATAAGCACTAACTAAAACAAACTCTTTCCAACCTATTGTGTCCTATACAGGTGGTCACTTTTTTTTTTTTTTTTTTTTTTTTTTTTTGAGACAGAGCCTTACTCTGTCACCAGGCTGGAGTACAGTGGCATGATCTCGGCTCACTGCAACCTCCCATCCCCAGGTTTAAGCGCTTCTCCTGCCTCAGCCTCCCAAGTAGCTGGGATTACAGGCACCTGCCACGTCACCTGGCTAATTTTTTGTACTTTTAGTAGAGATAAGGTTTCACCGTGTTGGCCTGGCTGATCTCAAACTCCTGGCCTCAAATCTGCCTGCCTTGGCCTTCCAAAGTGCTGGGATTACAGGCATGAGCCACTGTGCCCGGCCTGGTGGTCACTTTTCAATAAGCTGCTTCAGTTAACAAGAGTACTGGGCCTGGCCAGAAATTTCTACCAATGCTGAGTGCTAATTCTCTTCTGATATTAATTGAAGTCAGTGTCTTGTCAGCCTCTACTTCTCAACTCAACCTGAGCTAGCCACAAGAGAAGTTGGAGTCACATCTTTGATTCCTTCTCCATGCTTACAAAATCTTGTATCCCGTTCTTCCCTGCAGCAAGGGATCCTGAGACTTTGGCAGCCATCATCAAAGTTTGCCCTCCACAGGACAGTAGCCTTCAGGATCACATTGTTTAAGCCTATTATTTTCCTAAGGGAGCAAAAAGGAGCTCAGGGAAGGAAAATAAATTAACAAAGATGTAGAACCCAGACCTACACAGACTTCCAGGCCCATGCCTGAGCCTATGTGGCGTAGTTCCACCACACAATACCAGACTAGAGGTGACTAGACAAGGTCCTCAAGCAGTAAAAAAAAAAAACACACACGCACACATACACACACACACACACACACACACACACACAAAACAAATCTTTCCCCATAAGAAAATGTTCCAGGTAGAAGTATAATAATGTCAAATATTTAGGAAGCATATGTACTAATGAGGATAAATCAGAGAGTTTTGTTGTGTATGTGTTTAATCCTCAGTTAATCAGAAGATGTTAAAATGGGAACATTCCTTCATGCAAAGCATATACTTAACTAAGACTTTATCAGAGAAACCATGAACGAGGAAATCCATGAAAAAAAAAATCTTATTACTGATGCCTTTAAGGTCCGGTTTTAGAGATTCAGTGTGTGCACACATAGAAACTGAATCTCTAAAACCAGACCTTAAAGCCATCAGTATCATGATTAATAGGGGTTAATGAGATTAACCCCTATTAACCTTAATAGGGAAGGCTTTGGTTCAAAAGCCTGAAGGAGACCCAGAGCTAGCAAATGTGACATGGGGTTTTACTAGGGGCTGATTACAGGAGAGAGAGTCCAGTGGTGGTGGGCTAGAGAGGAAAACCATCTTATCTGCAGAAATGATCTAGTGGTGGCAGGCTGGACCAGATAACCACATCACTCAGTGGCAGAGGGCTGGGCAGGAAAACTGCAACCACCTGCAAACAGCATGCAGTTTGTATAGCATTTTCAGTTAACACTTTCCCTGTAATGAACTCCACCTGGCAACCTTCATTTACCCCAAAAGTCAGGGCCTCAGTCCTCTGTATGGCCCATGTTCCACAGGATGGATCAGGGATTCAGATGTTTATTATGGATAAGAAACGAATCTCAGGGTTGGCCACTCCTGGGATCCGTAGCTCAAAATATACATTCAGGTGCATCTGCCATACAGGGTTATTCTAAGGGTATGCTGAAATTATTGCTTTCAGGTGCATTTACCCTTCTATGTGGCCCCTTAGTTTGACTACTGAGGTCAATTGCAAAAGGTAATATCCCAGCTTCTATGGCTTCTGGCCTAAATACACTCCCATGTTATGCTCCTGTTTGAGTATTTTATGAAGTCTCTTCAACTTAGAATGCCATCTCTTATGGTTTCTTAATTTCTAAATTATAGGAATTCCTTTTGCAACAGCAATGTCCATCTCTGAGGCAACGGGCTGTTTAGTCGTTGCTGTTGGTTATTCTTTAGTCTATGAGCCGTCCTGGGAGGAGACAGAGACAACTGATTTCCATGATCTGAAGTGCAAGTTGTTCCACCACATTTAAAATAGGCTGCAGCTGTTCTAGTGTATTGACCGCTAGAATCTTATATGTATGGTGACCTTAAACTTCCTCGGTGAAATGTTCTTTTTCATACTCATACTTTACACTATTCAAAAAGTTAAATCAGACAGCATTTTCCTGGACTACTTTGCCAGGAGATGACCACTTTTGTGCTTTCCTTATCTGAGGAAATTTGCAATTTACTAATATTTTTAAGGAAAGACAAAACCACAAAACAGAATAGTATGAGATATGAAACTAGCTTAGGGGAAAAAAAACAAAGTTTGGTAAGATTTTACTCACACTTCCTATCAGTATTCCAACAAACCCCAGCATGAATTAAGTCTTCCCTTCCTTATTGGCTCTCTTTATTTACTATCTCTCTTTCTTCCAAGAAATATTTATTCAGTACTTACTGTGTGCCAGAAGTGGTGCTAAGGACTGGTTAAGATGTAATCCCTGCAAATCCTATTAAGGGACTGACTTCAATTTAGATGAACAAGTGAGTCTCACTTCTTCCAATTCAGGTGTCCTTTTCCTTCCCTTCCTCACCTTTTTTGTCACTCCTCACTGGTTTCCAGTAGGAAAACAAGTAATGTCAGTATATATTCAACTTCAGAAGTAGTTTCTTGAGTCATCTTAAAGTTGAGGCTGAGACAGCAAGTGTTATTTAGAGAAACTTGAAAATATGAAGAGTAACAAAAAACATTATTTGAGAAGTAAAAGTGCCTTACTAATATACCTCTGTAGGGAAGAATGAGTGATTACATACATATTTCAATGCTGCGGTGTGAATGACGGTGACTACATGGATACTAATTAAGGCATTTCATCTACAAACAGTGCTTGGTTCAGTTTACTGAAAACAACTCAGAATTTAGGGTGTGGTTAAATATAACCAAACATGGACATCTTTTATTTCTCCAGGTTTAGACATAATCTGAGATATAAGGAAAACCTGATTAATTGGCTAGTCATGACTCATTCTAGACAGTAGAATTATTTAGAGCATTAGGACCCAGTGAAAAGTCCTACCATAATTCATCAAACTGGTTAGTGAATTTTCCCTAAAATTATATATTGAAAACATGGGATTTTTCATCTTCAAAAAGAGTTTGAGGTCTGCAGTGGTGAATATTCATGGAGTCACAGAATTGCAGACGTAACTTTGGAGGAACTCTGATCTAACCATCTCATTTTCACACTGATAAGGAAAATTATTTATTTTGTAGGTAGTTAGCAGAAATGTTAAACAACTATCAAATGTAATCTAACTACATACGGGCAAGACTGAAGTTAGAAACTAGGACACCTTTCTCCTAATTCAAAGTTGTTTTCACTCTATCGCAAGCCTTAACTTAGCCAAAACCACCATATGATTGTAAAGAAGATTATTGCCCAGTGCTCATCATGATTTAACTCCTTTCTGTTTTCCTTTCTTCTTGTTTTCTTGTCTTGCCTTTTAGTATTTATTCATCTTCTCTCTGATTAATGAGACCAGTAAAACAAATCTTTAAATGGGCTAATCTGTAAAACTTTTCTTTTTTATTTTTCTTTTTTTTTGAGACAGAGTCTTGCTCTTGTCACCCAGGCTGGAGTGCAATGGCATGATCTTGGCTCACTGCAACCTCCGCCTCCCCGGTTCAAGCAATTCCTCTGCCTCAGACTCCCAAGTAGCTGGGATTACAGGCACCCACCACATTTTTGCATTTTTAATAGAGACAGGGTTTTGCCACATTGGCTAGGCTAGTCTCGAACTCCTGACCTGGTGATCTGCCCGCCTCACCCTCCCAAAGTGCTGGGATTATAGGCGTGAGCCACCGCACCTAGCTGCTAATCTGTAAAACTTTTCTAAGAATCCACCTCTTTGCTACTCTCAGAAATATAACCTACTCAGTCATGCATCTAGTGAATCCCACCATACTGAGAATGATGAAACAACTGTGATGCCTATTTTGGGAGTGTGTGTAGTGGTGTGTGTGTGAGAGTGATTGTAAGTGTGTAAAGTGTATATAGGATTGTAGGTCACTGATGAGGAGGAACTTCCTATTGAAATTACTGTCCCACAATTCTCAGTGACTAACCTTCAGCTTTGTTTTATTTGTATGCTTTCATGTTCATAAAATGAGCAGATTTTTAAAAACCCTTGACCTTTATCTTATAAGCCTTAGTGTTTTTGGTAATAATAGTTCATTGGTAACTATCAAACTGAATGTTCATTCATATCAACCAATAAGAAATATTAGTTCCTGATTATTTCTTGTTCCTCTGTCCCTTTCCACTTACATGTACATCAAGTGTTTGGTGTGATTCATGAGACCATGGGTATAGTCTTGTGTTAGTGAAAGGTAAAGTAGTGTAATAGAAGCAAACTTGAGCTGGGAATTAGTATATTTGGGTTCTGGTCTTGGGAAGTCATTGACGATAAAATGTGTCTTTTATTGAGCACTTGTGGAAGTCTGGCATGTATGCATTCTCACTTACCTGTGAGATTGGAATTGTTCCCGTCTCCATTTTACAGATGCAGAAATTGAGGCTCAAAGATAATAAGTTGCCTTCACAGAACTAATAAGTAAAAGAGATGGGATTCATAGATTTTTCTGTCTGTAAATCCCAGGCCAGCATCTCCTCTGCTGGGCAGTGCTGCCTTCTTGCTCTGTGTTTTTAGAAAAATCACTTGGCTTTTCTGGGTCTTGGGTTTTCTCATTAATCAATTGGTGGTTTGAGCTCTTATCATGTGTAAGGTTCCTTATAGCTCCAGGGATTAGAGAAGGTCATTTTCCTTTCTTCCTCCACCTCTCACCCCTTTGGCATTTACCTTTCCCATATCCAGCTATTAATCATTAAAAATGAAGATAGTCCTGAAAGTCATGTCTGGCCATGAGGACAGGATCTGAATGTTTTCATTCTGACTTCTAAATCAGTCTGCATATCTTGCCTGTAAAACAAAATCAAAGGGTGTGGTGAGGAGGGACCAGGGACTTTAATTGTATTTTTTTAAACAATGGATTTCTGTTAAAATTGTATTTTTCTACACTTCTGGAAAATTACACTGTAGATGAGATAAATGCAGCTTGGCATTTAAATTAAGGTTATCTTTAGACTGGTAATCTCATTTGCTGTTTAAAAATTTTAATTCAAGTCAAGGCAGTGTAATTAGTGCCCTCAGCCAATTGCCATTCCTCACTGCTTTGTAGCTGTATTTACTACTGTTAAGACAAGACTACTCGTGTGGAAAGTATAAGTCAACATACTAAATTATTAAAGGTGGCATACATCAGGAAATACTCCCTGCACGTGCTGATGCTTCAGATTAGGAGGCTTTACACCATCATGCCAAGAGAACAGTGACACCATAGATGGCAAATGCAGGACATCACCATTTTTAAATACAGAGAAATTAATGTGAGATGTTGTTCTTAGGACAACTACACTAAGTTTAGCAGTGCTTCAAAATGTTTTCAATTTCAGACAAGTTTAGCATAATTTAACTTCAAAATTATATTTTCATGATGTGATTTTTTTTCACACTAAGGTATTCAGGTGTGTGGTGGGGGATAGGGAATGATGGTGGGTGTGTGACTCAATGTCTGTATATATAGTTTATATTATAGCTTAAAACCAGACCCAGGCAAATATCTCTAGGTAGTGAAAAAAGATTAGGTAATAAAGAGTTCTATTATACTCTTAAGAAGACAGGCAATCTTTTATTTATCTGAGGAAAAATACTCATGCATCACTATACATACTTATTAATATTAATTATATAAATTATTTCTATTAATATGTATTTGCAATTGAAAAATTGGGCTATATACATCTGTATTTATGTGTGTGTGTATACATTTATGTATGTGTGTATATACACATACATATACACATACATATACATATACATATACACATACACATACATATACACACACGCTTTATTTGACTTTAGGTGCCTGCTTTGAAGAACAAGCGATATTCAGAATTCAAATTCAAATATAAATTCAAACTTGTTTCTTCCTTCTGCCTAATAATGGCTTAATGAAAAAAATCTATAATTTAGTTTGCTTCGTGTATTTTAATTTCCTTGAGAACAAGAGCTTTATCTAGTTTTCATTCCTTGCAGCAACTAGCGGACCTTTATTTAAAGACTCTTAGTAAATGTTTGTTGAACTCAATTATGTAAAGGAACAGTTGACTGTTCTTGACGACAGCTTTCTAATGTATGAGTGTTCTGTTGGTTTTATAGTCCATATATTGAATTCCATATGCCTGCTTCTTTACTCCAATAGGACTATAAGCATGTTTATAGACGGACAAATCTGTTGCCTATTTGAAGAAAAGTGTACCACTCAGAACATTTCTGGAGAAATATTAGCATTGTAAATTTGATTTTTATGCCTGGGGAAAAAAATCAAACAGCACAGAGAACATATTCATGTGATATTTTGGTTTGTGAATCTTGATTTAACATATTTGAAAGGTAAAATAAATAATTCCACGTGAGCAAGAATAGAACTGTTTATTTTGACAGATCGAGTCCAAGTTTACAATCTCAGTCCTTATTCTAATCTTAATCCTCAGTCCTTCTGATTGACCCTTAATGACTTCTAGAGGTAATCAGATTTAATCACCCATCCAAGCCCATGGTGGAAAACCAAAACATCATTTTATTTTTTTTAAGACTAGAAGCAACATGATTTAGAACATTAAAAATGCAAAACAATTCAGAAAGATTTTTGCTTTTGAAAACAAACAAACAAGTGGAAGACCTATGTGTTTTTGCTTCCTGATATTCATGGAATGACATGAAAGACATTGCTCATTATCTTGCTAGCCACTTGGTATTGCATATGCCAGATGCAGTGGCTCACACCTGTAATCCCAGAACTTGGGAGGCGAGGCAGGAGGATCGCTTGAGGTCAAGAAATTGGGAAGTAGTATTGCATTGGGAATCACAGGTCACAAACCAAACTGTAGAGAAGACAAAGTCCACATCTTTTAATACCCAGAGCTCTCTATAGTCCTGAGAAAGTGAATTTGCATCACTATCAAACAGTAAATGAAAAACACCATTATACTGAAAATAGATAAGCGATATTTTGCTTATGTGGCAGGGTAGTGAAATTATGTCTTTGAATGTGTCATTTTACCTGACCTAACATCTTTTTTTTGTAAAATGCATGTAATTACAGATTTTTCTGACTGGGAGACTGTAAAACCATATACTCAAATTAAGTGAATAAAGCACAACAATCACCCTTTGTTGCTGCCTGGGGACAGCTGGGTCCTAAGATTGGGTCTCATAGCTTTCATCTGTTAGTTCAGCTCTTCCTAGTGTCTGAGACTGATCCTATTCCTAGTTATAGGATATTAAGTGAATTGCCAGCCATCATTTCAGATTCAGCAAACGTGAGCAAACCATGCTATTTCCTGTGACCTTGTGCCCCTACCTCGTAACTTTCAGGGTCCATGTCCTACCTTATCTATAGTCACAGAAACTTGCATGTCACAGCTAAGGCCCTATTTTAGTCTCCTGGCACTGCACAGATTTTATAGAAAATGAATTCCTATTTTGCATTACGTGCACCAACTCAGCAGTGGAACTACTGCCAGTTTTCAACAACCCTAAATGCTTACTATCTTCTGCTTTGATTTCCCTTTTTATTGGCTAATTTTGAGTTTCCTGCTGAAAAGTTTTACCTAGCTGCTGGAATGGCCAATGGTTACTTCTTCCTGGACTTCTCTGAAGCCACTCCCTATACTTTGGGCCAAGTCATCACCATCTCTCTCTGAACTCCTACAATAATCTTCTGTTTTCTCGTTTGCCAACCACCCCAATACACAATCCAGCTTCTGGAAAGATCACTTTAAGAAGTAAATTTGATCATGCAGCATCTCTGCTCAAAACTACTCCAGTGGTTTTCCAGTGCTTTAAACAATTCTTTAATGTGATTCTTGAAGTCCCTGCATAATCTTGCCTGTGCCCAATCCTCCAAAGCCATTCTGTCTCTTATTCACTGAGTGCTTTTAACCTTCAAACCCGCTGCCCTTTTTCTTTCTGTATATTGCATGCACACGCTATTTTCCATCTCAGGAGTCCTTTCCCCTCTAAGTTCTTAAAGGTAATACCTACTCATCTTTCAGGTCTCTGTGAGTATGTTATTTCATTGGTACACTCTGTTATTTTCCCACTGAGATCTCTATTCAGAGTACTTATCACCATCTGTAGTCAATTATTTATGTGTGTCTTTCTTGCTTAATGGCTGCTTAGATAGTAGGAGCTATGAAGGCAGGGCCCAGACTCACATTGTTCACCACTGGATACCCAAATCTTAGCAAATTGCTTCACTTGCAGAGTAGGTTGGTTTGTGGACTTCATGTTTAAACAATTAAATGAACAGATTGTCTGCTTGGATTATAATGTATCGCTTCTTTCCCTACTCTCCTAAGAATAATTATTATTTATTGAAGTCAAATCTTATGTACCAAGAAATCAGCATGAATTACCTCAAATCCTTACAGTCTTAATATAAGGCAGATGTTATTATTCCCATCGTATAAGAATGGTAATGATAAACATATAATGATTTGTGCCAAGTCATAAAACTAGTCATGATGAAGCCAGAATTATGTTCTGAATCTGTTTGACTCCCAAGCCTGTGCTCTTCCACTTCAGAACATTCATTTTCTACTGCCCAAACTTCTCTATCCTCTCTACAGATATCTACTGTAGAGCCATCACCAAGTGCCAACCTGACCTTTGATATGTGCATCAGCCCTTCTCGGTCCAGTGAGGCTCACCTCCAGTCTGTCACTCTGACATGAAATTATCTTAATGTAGACAAGTCTCAGTAGTTAAGTCATAAGCTAGTATCCACACTTGCTTTTTGTAGCCTAGAGATGTGCCAACGTTTGTTTGGTTAGGCAGAGCCCAAGCATTCCCTACTTGAGTGGTAGCTACTACCTAAATTATTTGACCTAGAGCTTGGGAGAAAATAAGTTCCCAACTTGTGATGTGAATGGACTCATGGCCATCCCACTTCCCCATGTATCCTACCCACTGAACATTTATGACTATGGCAGTAGTCACTCTGAAATACTAGCAGGGTGCACAATATAAGAAAACATTTAGAAAAGGATTGATGCCTTAGAACCCAGAATTTGGGGTTTCCAGAATTTGGGGTTTTGTGTCACCCCTTATGCACATGAAAAAATCTGGGTAAAAATAATAAACTCCAATGGAGGAGGAGCTGGTAGTGAGTCCATGATAGAGTCACCATTGTTAAAATTCAAGTATGACACCAGAGCACCCAAAGACACCTCAGGAAATGAGCTCGCCAGTTACATCATGGGCGTCTTCTGCTCTTACCCTTGTTTGAGGTCTTTGCTCTTTCAGATTTATAGGAATGTGGGAGTACAGAAAGGAGATTGCTTTCAAAGTGATTAAATTCTGGATAATAATGTCTATCAGAAGGTGAAAGAAATTAGTATCAATGCAGTTAAATTAGTGAAAGGAGTGAAAACTAAGCTCTCATAAAATATAAAGCATTATTATCAAGGGACTGTATCTTTGTTGGATACATCTAACCTATGCTTAATAAACCGTAATATTCACCTCTCTTCAGTTTATGAGATTGCCAGTTAGTCTGATTTTTTAACAGTGTGCTCTTCAATGTTCAATGTGTGAGACTGTTCTTAACCAATCAAATTAGAATCAAATTTGCAAGTGAAATGCCACAAGACAGAACAGTATATTCTCTCCTGAAGTTGAAATATGAAACGCTGCTCTTTGCTGAATTTACTAATTTTATGACCCCCATGCCAAAGTGCTTGGAAGAGGATTTATGTTGACTATATCCATGAGGCTTACTGCCCATGATGTCATTGCTCATTATTGTGTTTACTGATTTATTTCTCATATGCCCACATCAGTTTTGTTTTGTTTTGTTTTTTCCTTATGAATGGAACTGTCCTTTAGAATCACAGTGCATAGGGCTGGGCATGATGGTTCACTCCTATAATCCCAGCACATTTGGAGGTCAAGGTGGGCATATCACGAGGTCAAGAGTTCAAGACCAACCTAGCCAACACAGTGAAACCCTGTCTCTACTAAAAATACAAAAATTAGCCGGGTGTGGTGGTGCATGCCTGTAATCCCAGCTACTTGGGAGGCTGAGACAGGAGAATCACTGGAACCCAGGAGGCTGAGGTTGCAGTAAGCTGAGAGCATGCCATTGCACTCCAGGCTGGGAGACAGAGTGAGACGCCATCTCAAAAAAAAAAAAAAAAGAACTTCTGTACATAGTTGATAGGAACAGTGCTAAACTTTTTAATTTAGAAAATTCAAGGCAGTCACTGCCATATATTTTCAATTGTCTGTTCTAGCCATGTGGCTAGCAACTTGAAGACATGATCCCTGAAATTGAAGAGTTAAGACATAGAGAGTTTTAAGGATCTCTATGATTTTCTGTGCTGTGACACATTCTTGTTAATATGGCAGTATGATCACCATTTCTAAGATCATCTCTGTCTTGACTATTTCAGTCAAAAGAAATGCAAATATTCCTGGGGGTAGTAACCTGTTAATAAGTCAGCTATTATAAACAGTTTGTCCAGATTAATGCCTGAGCAGGAGTAGCACATGGGAGGTGAGAGCCAGAATGAGGGAAAGGACAGTACATTTCAAAGGAGAAAGGCAGAGAAAAATATTTGAAGAATGCAAGGTAGCTTGAACCACCTTGCTGACCAATCTTAGGTATCATGGTTACCTCTGTGGAAGCCCAAGGTGGGTATTTGTTTAGACTTGATCTTTCCTGGGACAAGGTGCTGGTCAGGATAGTAAAGGGAGATTAAATGTACTTAGATGTGCTTCCAGAAGACAGGTATGTCATCACAAAGGAGAAAGGGCTATTAGCTCCTGACCTACTTAGAAAAAGTGTAACCAAAGTGGAACCAGGAAGTGTGTGAGATCTGAGCACGTCCTATTCTGTCTCTCTCAGGTAGAGCAGAGGGCAGGAGGTTCCACCAGGAGCTCACCTGACTCTCTCCTCCACACGTATGTTTCTGACTTTCCTTAGATACAACCAGAAAGCTAACACCCTTAGATACCTGGATACCTGGAGAGGTTTGAAACAACTCGACGGCCAGTTCACTATCCCTTGCTGCCCAACTGTTTGGGAGAGTAGGAATGCTCCAGAAGAAAATTGAATCAGCACCACTTTCCTGTTTTGATCTTTGAGAAAAGAAAGAAAATCAGCATTTACTGAGTAATTTGCCTTGTGCCAGACAATGTATCAGATGTTTTATATATGATATTCCACAGGATGACTCTGTTATTCCCTTTCTATAGGTAAGAAACAGACTCTGAATTGCTTTAGATGACCAGTTTAAGTTCATGAGACCCGGAAGGGATGAACCTAGAATACAAACCCAAGCTCTTTACTTTCTAAATCAGTGGCCTTCCTCACTATCTTTATGCTGTGTTATGTAATTGATGTCTGGGGTTCAAGGAAAATCACCATATTACTTTGTATGAGAATAGTGTGTATATGTATACATTTGTGTTTTATATAAACCTATGCATGGACATATTAAAGTGAGTGAGGTTTTTTGTTTGTTTGTTTGAGATGGAGTCTCACTCTATCGCCCAGGCTGGAGTGCAATGGCGTGATCTCAGCTCACTGCAATCTCCGCCTCCCAGGTTCAAGCGATTCTCCTGCCTCAGCCTCCTGAGCTGGGATTACAGACACCCGCCACTTCCGGCTAATTTTGTATTTTTAGTAGAGATGGGGTTTCACAATGTTGGCCAGGATGGTCTCCATCTCCTGACCTCGTGATCCACCCACTTCAGCCTCCCAAAGTGCTGGGATTACAGGCATGAGCCACCACTCCTGGCCATAAGTGAGTGTTTTTGCCAACCTGATAGCCTTGTTTTTTTTTTTTTTTTTTTTTCCCTGTACCTTCTCAGTGTCTTGGGATGGGAGCCATGATACCTGAGGAAGTAACAAAGATTATACAATCATCCCTAAGTATTCACGGGGAATTGATTCCAGGACCCCTGAATGCTCAAGTCCCTGATACAAAATAGCATGGTATTTACCCATAATCTACACACATCCTCTCGTTTACTTTAACCGTCTCTACATTAATTAAAATACCTAATATAATGTAAATCCTATGTAAATAGTTATCATACTGAATTGTCTTCTATTTGTATAATTTTTATTTCTGTATTGTTATTTTTAATTTGTATGTTTTTGAAATTTTTAATGCTCAGTTGCTTGAATCCATGGGTGTATAACTCACAGATATGGAGGCCTGACTGCATTCCCAAAGAAGAAAAATAAGGCTAATCAGCCTTTTTATTTAAGAGTATTTGGGCATGTTTTATCATATCCATAATATTTCTTTTTCTAATCATGGAAAAGTGTTCAACAAACATGCCAGGTTTCCTAAGGTTTCAACATGCAGGACTAATCTTGTAGTTAATGTGTATTCCTTTTCTTCCCGAGCCTTTTCACGGGACATGTTTTTGCCTAGTCGTCGTTATTTTTCTAATTGCCCAATTTTCTTTTCTCTGTTAAACACTAATTAAAGAATGAGCTCAGGACTGCCACCTTTTTGGAAAAAACATTAATCTTCTGCCCTCTCTACATTTTAATGGGCCTAATTTATCCCTATTATCTACTCCCTTCACCACCCCAACTGAGAAAAGAAAACATTCTTATCCCTGGCACCCTTCTCATACTCTACTGCATTTTTGCATTTTATTTTCCCTGCTAACTTCAACTGATGCTGCATAGCCTTGTTTATGTTTACTTTTCATTATCAGAAGAATGTGCATGTGACTATACGTCTCTCCTCCTCCCTCCTTCCCTGCTTGATGTGTTCTGTATTAATTTCTTTTCCTATTGCTAAACCTCTGTGTACCTGCGATCTGTTGATGAATTAATTAATCACCCAGGCATAGCTCAGCACCTATATGAAATAGGACCCAGGACACTGAAGCATAAATTCTAGTCTCCAGGAACCAGCAGTCTGAAAGGAGAGGCCGACACATAAACAGAAAATTTTAATAAAATGTGGTGCAGGCAACCATACAGATTAGAAGATGCAGGAACACAGAGAAGGAGTTATCACTCCAGCCTAGGTAGCAGGGAAGGCTTCCCCTATTGTCTGTCATTTAGAATGATTGATCATACCATAGGTAGAAAAATGGGTTGAATCCAGAGTTCATTTGCATTAATAGCAAACCTTGATAATCAGTGATACTGATTTCCCTTTCATCTCTTTTCCACAACTCAGTAATATTTCCATTAAGAAAATATTATAAGGTACTTTGGAATGTCCATGTGAAAAATAGCATAGTAATTATAATAGCACAAAGCTCAACTAATAATTAAACCAACCATAAACTATGGAGCAAAGAACTTGGTTTCCAAGAGATTTAAAAAAAAAAAAAAAAAAAAAAAAAAAAAACTACTTGTATGCCCTGAGCTGATTGTTTTGGCTTTTAAAGACTTTTTAAAGCCTCTCCTTAAAGCAAATCACACTGTGTTAGTCTGTTTTCACACTGCTGATAAAGACATACCCAAGACTGGGCAATTTACAAAAGAAAGAGGTTTATGGACTTACAGTTCCACATGACCGGGGAGGCCTAACAATCATGGCAGAAGGAAAGGAGGAGCAAGGCAGATCTTACATGTATGGCAGCAGGCAAAGAGAGCTTGTGCAGGGCAACTGCTGTGTTTAAAACCATGAGCTCTCATGAGACCCATTCACTATCACAAGAACAGCATGGGAAGACCCGTCCCCATTATTCAATCACCTTCCACCAGGTCCTTCCCACAACACATGGGAATTATGGGAGCTACAAGATGAGATTTGGTTCGGGACACAGAACCAAACCATATCATTCCACCCCAGCCCCTCTCAAATCTCATATCTTCACATTTCAACACGACCTATGCCTTCCCAACAACCCTCCAAAGTCTCCACTCATTTCAGTATTAACTCAAAAGTCCACATTCCAAAGTCTCATCCAAGACAAGCAAGTTTCTTCTACCTATGAACCTGTAAAATCAAAAGCAAGTTAGTTATTTCCTAGATACCATGAGAGTACAGACATTGGGTAAGTACAGCCATTCCAAATGGGAGAAATTGGACAAAACAATGGAGCTACAGGCCCCATGCAAGTCTGAAATCCAGCAGTGTAGTCAAATCTTAAAGCTCTAAAATGATCTCCTTTGACTCCATGTCTCACATCCAGGTCATGCTGATGCAAGAGGTAGGTTCCTATAGTCTTGGGCACCTCCACTCCTGTGGCTTTGCAGGATATAGCTTTCCTCCTGGCTGCTTTCACAGGGTGGTGTTGGGTGTCTGCACAGTGGAAGTGTTGGTGGAGTTACCACTCTGAGTTCTGGAGGATGGTGGCCCTCTTCTCACAGCTCCGCTAGGTGGAGCCCCAGTAGGGGCTCTATGTGGGGGCTCCAGCTCCATATTTCCCTTCTACACTGCCTTAGCAGAGTTTCTCTGTGAGGGCCCCACCCCTGCAACAAACTTCTGCCTGGGCATCCAGGCATTTTCATACATCCTCTGAAATCTAGGCAGAGGTTCCCAAATCTCAGTTGTTGACTTCCGTGCACCTGCAGGCTCAACACCATGTGGAAGCTGCCAAGGCTTGGGGCTTCCAACCTCTGAAGCAATACCCTGAGCTATACCTTGGCCCCTTTTAGTCACGGCTCAAGTGGCTGGGACACAGGGCACCAAGGCCCTAGACTGCACACAGCAGAGGGACCCTGGACCCAGACCACAAAACCATTTTTTCCTCCTAAACCTCTGGGCCTGTGATGGGAGGGGCTGCCGCAAAGTTCTCTGACATGCCCTGGAGACATTTTCCCCATTCTTTTAGTGATTAACATTTGGCTCCATATTATTTATACACATTTCTGAAGCCAGCCTGAATGTCTCTTCAGAAAATGGAATTTTCTTTTCTATTGCATTGTCAGGCTGCAAACTTCCCAAATGTTTATGTTCTCTTTCCCTTTTAAAACTGAATGCTTAACAGCACCCAAGTCACTTCTTGAATGCTTTGCTGCTTAGAACTTTCTTCTGCCAGATACCCTAAATCATGTCTTTCAAGTTCAAAGTTTCAAAAATCTCTAGAGCAGAGGCAAAATGCCACCAGTCTCTTTGCTAAAACATAACAAGTGTCACCTTTGCTCCAGTTCCCAATAAGTTCCTTATCTCCATCTGAGACCACCTCAGCCTGGACCTTATTTTTTATATACCTATTAGCATTTTTTGTGAAAGACATTCAACAAGTCTCTAGGAAGTTCCAAAGTTTCCCACATTTTCCTGTCTTCTTCTGAGACCTCCACACTGTTCCAACTTCTGCCTATTACCCAGTTCCAGAGTAGCTTCCACATTTTTGGGTACCTTTTCAGCAGCACTGCATTCTACTGGTACCAATTTACTGTATTAGTTCATTTTCACAATGCTGATAAAGACATACCCAAAACTGGGCAATTTACAAAAAAAAAAAAAAAAAAAGAGATTTATGGACTACACTTCCACATGGCTGGGGAGGCCTCACAATCATGATAGAAGGCAAGGAGGAGCAAGTCACATCTTACAAAGATGTCATCAGGCGAACAGAGCTTGTGAAGGGCAACTCCGGTTTTTGAAACCATCAGATCTCTTGAGACAAATTCACTCTCACAAGAACAACATGAGAAAGACCCACTGCCATAATTCAATCATCTCCCACCAGGTCCCTCCCATAACACGTGGGAATTGTATGAGCTACAAGATGAGATTTGGGTGGCGACATAGAGCCTAACCATATCGCACACTCAGTTCTGATATTGTTGGCTTTCTGACATCCTGGACAATTACCAGTAACCAAACCTTAAAGGTAGAGAGTTATTTGAAGGATTGTATCTTGACCCCAGGGAAAATGTGACCCCCAACACCTGAACAATGAAAAAAAAATACACACAGAAGCTATAAAACAGTTGAACAAAAAACCTCTTTGAAAAACAACAGATCCAGGGAATAAAAATAACCAAAGATATTTAGCTTTCTCAATAACTCTCCCTGTTGTCCCTGCATGCTAAAGAGCACAATAATTGGTGTTGACACTGACAGGCCAGAGGCAGCAGATAAAGATTTATTTAGATTAAAGGAAATTTATTTCAGAAGGTAAAGAAGATGGATAATTTATGGTGAAAAATTTCCCTGAAAACTGAATTAGATGAAACAATTTTCTTATTTAGCAGGAATGAATTTCAATCAGCAAATGACCACACACATTTAACACTGTATAGTCCTCAGGTTGATACTGGATGCTCATGAGTTTCTTTTTTGTTTGCTTTTGGTGTTAACTTACTGCCTCTCTTGTGGTTTTCCAGATTGCTAAACCTTTTCTGTTGAAACCCTTCTGTATTTCTTAAGGTACTCCTCAAATAGAAGGTGACTCCAATTGTTTCAAAAGATAACATTGTTTCTCATGTCAGCAATATTTGCTTTCTTTGTAATCTAAGAAAAGAGAGATACTTATTTAAAAATCCAAAGTTCTGACATCTTGAATATAACAACTGACACTAAAAGTTTTTTAAATTGATTCACAACAATACATTTAAAACATATTTATAAAGCACTTTGTATAGATCATCAAGTGACTTTAGATATAGCCTTTTACATTACAATGAATTATATTTTGTTCAGCTTTCTTGTCATGGTAATCCATTTCATGTGTTTTCTTTTCACAGCTGCCATAATACTCTGACTCACCATTGTCTTTTTCCATAATTATCAGCATATTCTCCTTAATCATATGGAAATCTATTATTTTTGTGCTCACAGTATTACAGAATGTAGACCTGAAGGTTTCCGACCATGTCACTACAGATTAAGATGTGGATTCTTTAGAATAGAATGTGTATTTTTGGAACACCATTGTGATCCCAACCCTTATGTAAACGTCACTATCATGTAGACCCCAAGGAATCCTTGATTTCAGGCATAGCCTTGCTGAGGAGAGACACACACACACTGGGATTAGAACAATTTGAAGCCTATGCATTATTTGGGGCTAAACTGAATATGTGACTTGCACATATAGGGAAGATCCTTGTATTTGTAAGATGCTATCACATCACATCCAATGTTCTTTAACAAGACATGATCAGTTTTGAAATTCAAGTGTTTAATAAGCTTCTATGGAGAAGCAACAAAAACATAGTTTTGCATGGTGAAAAGAGAGAAGAGGTATCCACATATGGTGTGGGCAGGGCAAAGCAAGTGCATTCTATGTTCCTGTTTTATCATCTGTGTTACCTGCATCTTGTACTCATTCTGATTCTGGTTGTCCCTCCCTCCCCTATGTCTCCCACTCTGAGGTGGTGTTTTGAATGCTCTTGAAAGTCTGTCACATTTGCTTGATATGGTTTTGGCCTGAAAACATTAGAATTGATAAACCAATTGTTTTTTATGAATCACTAATAATTTGGGCATGATAGATTTCCTGTAAATGCAGAGTTCATTCTTTCTTTGCTATCTGATGTATTAACAGAAGATGATCTGGAGAAAGGCTGAGGCTTCCTCCTTAAGCGTGTTCCTAGTACCTACTGATAAGCAATTAGAAAAAGCAGTGCTGGCATCTGAAGGCTCCTGTGTTCTAGAGTGGGCATCTCAATAGCTGATTCTCCTTCCATCATATTCATTTCTGGTTGCGTGACTTTGCTTACTTAAAGTCTCTGAGGCTAAGTTTCTTCACCTGATAACTGAAGGATTTTTTGATTATGCACAGGACTATTTCTGAAATAGCCAGGGGAAATAAATGGAGAATAGTTTTTATATATTTGTAAGTCCACTAAAATAAGTCTTGTCATTTATTCTTTCATCGAACAAAGATTAATTAGAGATGTATTGGACATTATGTCTATAGGAATGGTTGGAGGTGTGTTACAGTAGAAATTCCAGACAGAGAGAAATGGAGATGATGACAGCTATATTGAGTCTAGCAGGGCCATTGGCTTCCTTGCTAGAAAGTTTGAATTTATGCTGAAGGCAAAATAGGGAGATACAATTTTATGTACTTTAAAGATCCAACTAAAACCACATGGAGACTGGAGTAGAGAGAAAGATGAAATGGAGGCAGAGAACAACCTTAAAAATAATCCAGTGAAGAGATGGTGAGTGTCTGAACTAGGGCTTATGGCATTAGGGATGAGGAAGTGTGGAGACAGATGAGGAATAACTAAGGGATAGAATTGGCATTACTTGGAACATAATTAATGTGGGAGGTGAAGAACCCTGGGGAAGATGCTAAGTTCAGTCCAGGACAAGTCGAGTTTGAGGGCATGCACTCAGAGTGAATGGTTTTACGTAAGTGTTTGGAGTGTGGGAGAGGGTTTAGGGATATAGCTATAGATCTGGAGTGCAGCAGCACACCGTATATAAATAAGGCTCTTTAGGCTACTGAATTGATGAGATTGCCCAAGGAGAGAAAGGAAGAGAGCAAAGAATAGAATTCTGGGGAGTAGCAGAACTTAGGGGAGTAACTAAGAAAGGGAGCCGAAAAAGGAAACTGAGAAAGAATAGTCAGACAGCTGAGAGAAGAACAAGAAGGGTGGAGTCACAGGAAAAAAGAAATTGTCAGCAATAACACATGCAGGGACATCAGATAAAATAAGAAATGAAATCATCCAGTGGTTTGTGGATCTGGATAAGTAGCTCAGAGAGAAGTCAGATGTGTTTCCAGAAAATGTTTATTGCTTAAGCAAGACCAATCCCTGTGCTAGGGTTTTTGCCAAGGGTTTCTAAATTGGCTTTATTTATAGAAGGATTACACCTCTACAAACGCACACGGCCAATCAATCCACTCCATTCTCAGCCAAGATCATTATGACTTCTTTTCATATGTGCTTTAATTTTCATTTGTTTGTTTGTTTGTTTAGAAATAGGAGTGTTGAAAAATAACCTAGTTGCCAATTTGGTTATGTGCAACTGTTAAATATAGATGGATAAATAGATGGGTGGATAGATAGATAGATAAGACAGATAAATAGTGGCTACCAAAATGTTTGAGGTAGGAGAGCTTCAGCTACTCTCTTACTATACTGCTAACAATTAAAAGAAAAGCAATTTTCAACGAAATGTATTGATGGATTCTCAATTTCCTGTCCTAACAGGTGCTCTGAACAATACCTTGCATGAAAGGAGCACTTGAGGTAAACCTGCTACCTTTTAGAGGCAGGATTGTCACCTTATGGGAGTGGTCAGGCAGGCAGAAATTCTGCATCTCAGTCTCGGGGCACGGAAGCATTTAGGGCTCAGACCTCGCGCACCATCCCTAAGGATCCAGGCCTCAGGCATAGCTATATGATTTGTTATTCATATAACCATGGGCAATATCTCTAAAATACTTTAGCCCATCCACAATGTTGAATATCAATATTTTTGCCCATGAATCATCCATTGTGTTAATTAACTAGCCAACAATTTCACCAATGAAAAGTCTTTTCTAATATTTGTTATGCAAAGTCCCTGAAGTTAATTGATATATATACCTAGGAGCATTTACACTGGCCACCTCTACTGTGTGACTTTTATGGGGGAAAACTTGTGACTACCCATCAGGGTGTGAATTCCTGATTAAAACAATAAACTGCTCTTTCAATGGGATTTAAACCAAAGAAGACATATAACTCACTCTTTTTTTATAAAGAGAATTTTAAGGTAAATAGAAAATGTCATAGTAAAGAGGTAGGAAGATTGACACCAACAACTACATCTTTTTGATGAATGAAAATATCATTTGGAAACAATATCTGTCACACTAAAAACTAGCCTTTCAGGTATTTTTATTCTTTGTTTTCTTTTTTTCTTTTTCTTTTTTTTTTTTTTTTTGAGATGGAGTCTCGCTCTGTCACCCAAGCTGGAGTGCAGTAGCATGATCTTGGCTCACTGCAACCTCCGCCTCCCAGGTTTGAGCGATTCTCCTGCCTCACCCTCCTGACTACCTGGGATTACAGGTGCACGCCACCACATCCAGCTAATTTTTGCTTTTTAAAAAGTAGATACAGGGTTTCACCATGTTGGCCAGGCTAGTCTTGAACTCCTGACCTCAGGTGATCCGCCCGCCTCGGCCTCCCAAAGTGCTGAAATTACAGGCTTGAGCCAACGTACACTGCCCAGAGTATTTTTATTCTGCCACAAATTTTTGAAATCCTCTCCATACCCAATATTCAGATCTCATTCTCGTACGAACATTTTTGTCATAGTCCACTCATTCTCTGTCACACACACACACACACACACACACACACAAAACAGCATGATCATCAAATTGCCTGAAGTATACCATCACAATATTCCACATCTGTGCTTGTAGAAAGACAAATATTCTGATGCTGTGCTGTACCTGCAAGTTATTTCAATTAGTTAGAGGTTCCTCGGCTAACAATCTGAGTAAAGCTATACATGATTAGGTTAAAGAGCAAAAACCCAAATGCTAGCATAGACATTTAGTATTTCTATCTTTATTGTTTTTTTGATTACAAAAATATTGGTATGCATATTACATAACATTCAAATATTACAGAAAAGCCTAATGTAGAAAATGAATATCTTCAGTAATCCTATCTCCAAAGATAACTGCTGTTAAATGCTTGGTGCGGTTTATGGAAGAACTTTTCCCCTGCAAGAATGAACATATGTAAATACAATTTTTTTTGATAGGATCCTAATCATATATGTTGTTTTACAATTTTAAAATAATTCACCCTAGACACATCTTCTCATCAGTATGCACAGATAGCGTTTTAGGCAACTTTAGAGTTTCCATTTCCAATGTCAAATTACAGCCATCCTATTACATACTTTCTGCACACGTTCTTTTTTTTTTCTTTTCTTTTTTATTATACTTTAAGTTCTAGGGTACATGTGCACAACATGCAGGTTTGTTACATATGTACACATGTGCCATGTTGGTGTGCTGCACCCATTAACTCATCATTTACATTAGGTATATCTCCTAATGCTATCCCTCCCCCCTCCCTCCACCCAAGGACAGGCCCCGGTGTGTGATGTTCCCTACCCTGTGTCCAAGTGTTCTCATTGTTCAATTCCCACCTATGAGTGAGAACATGCGGTGTTTGGTTTTCTGTTCTTGTGATAGTTTGCTGAGAATGATGGTTTCCAACTTCATCCATGTCCCTACAAAGGACGTGAACTCATCCTTTTTTATGGCTGCATAGTGTCCCATGGTGTATATGTGCCACATTTTCTTAATCCAGTGTATCATTGATGGACATTTGGGTTGGTTCCGAGTCTTTACTACTGTGAACAGTGCTGCAGTAAACATACGTGTGCATGTGTCTTTATAGCAGCATGATTTATAATCCTTTGGGTATATACCCAGTAATGGGATGGCTGGGTCAAATGGTATTTCTAGTTCTAGATCCTTAAGGAACTGCCACACTGTCTTCCACAATGGTTGAACTAGTTTACAGTCCCACCAACGGTGTACAAGTGTTCCTATTTCTTCACATCCTGTCCAGGACCTGTTGTTTCCTGACTTTTTAATGATTGCCATTCTAACTGGTGTGAGATGGTATCTCATTGTGGCTTTGATTTGCATTTCTCTGATGGCCAGTTATGATGAGCATTTTTTCATGTGTCTGTTGGTTATATAAATGTCTTCTTTTGAGAAGTGTCTGTGCATATCCTTCACCCACTTTTTGATGGAGTTGTTTGATTTTTTCTTGTACATGTGTTTAAGTTCTTTGTAGATTCTGGACATTGGCCCTTTGTCAGATGGGTAGATAGTAAAAATTTTCTCCCATTCTGTAGGTTGCCTGTTCACTCTGATGATAGTTTCTTTTGCTGTGCAGAAACTCTTTAACTAGATTCCATTTGTCAATTTTGGCTTTTGTTGCTATTGCTTTTAGTGTTTTACTCATGAAGTCCTTGCCCATGCCTATGGCCTGAATGGTATTGCCTAAGTTTTCTTCTAGGGTTTTAATGGTTTTAGGTCTAACATTTAAGTCTTTAATCCATCTTGAATTAATTTTCGTGTAAGATGTAAGGAAGGGATCCAGTTTCAGCTTTCTACATATGGCTAGCCAGTTTTCCCAGCACCATTTATTAAACATAGAATCCTTTCCACATTTCTTGTTTCTGTCAGGTTTGTCAGAGATCAGATGGTTGTAGATGTGTGGTATTATTTCTGAGGGCTCTGTTCTGTTCCATTGGTCTATATCTCTGTTTTGGTACTAGTACTATGCTGTTTTGGTTACTGCAGCCTTGTAGTATAGTTTAAAGTTAGGTAGCGTGATGCCTCCAGCTTTGTTCTTTTGGCTTAGGATTGTCTTGGCAATGCAGGCTCTTTTTTGGTTCCTTATGAACTTTAAAGTAGTTTTTTCCAATTCTGTGAAGAAAGTCATTGGTAGCTTGATGGGGATGGCATTTAATCTATAAATTACCTTGGGCAATATGGCCATTTTCACAATATTGATTCTTCCTATCCATGAGCGTGGAATGTTCTTCCATTTGTTTGTGTTCTTTTTTATTTCATTGAGCAGTGGTTTGTAATTATCCTTGAAGAGGTCCTTCACATCCCTTGTAAGTTAGATTCCTAGGTATTTTATTCTCTTTGAAGCAGCTGTGAATGGGAGTTCATTCATGATTTGACTCTGTCTGTTATTGGTGTTATAGGAATGCTTGTGATTTTTGCACATTGATTTTGTATCCTGAGACTTTGCTGAAGTTGCTTTTCAGCTTAAGGAGATTTTGGGCTGAGATGATGGGGTTTTCTAAATATACAATCATGTCATCTGTAAACAGGGACAATTTGACTTCCTCTTTTCCTAATTTAATACCTTTATTTCTCTCTCCTGCCTGATTGCCCTGGCCAGAACTTCCAACACTATGTTGAATAGGAGTGGTGAGAGAGGGCATCCCTGTCTTGTGCCAGTTTTCAAAGGGAATGCTTCCAGTTTTTGCCCATTCAGTATGATATTGGCTGTGGGTTTGTCATAAATAGCTCTTATTATTTTGAGATATGTCCCATCAGTACCTAGTTTATTGAGAGTTTTTAGCATGAAGGGCTGTTGAATTTTGTCTAAGGCCTTTCTGCATCTATTGAGATAATCATGTGGTTTTTGTCTCTGGTTCTGTTTATATGATGGATTACGTTTATTGATTTGCATATGTTGAACCAGCCTTGGATCCCAGGGATGAAGCCAACTTGATCATTGTGGATAAGCTTTTTGATTTGCTGCTGGATTTGGTTGAGGATTTTTGCATCAATGTTCATCAGGGATATTGGTCTAAAATTCTCTTTTTTGGGGGGTCTCTGCCAGGCTTTGGTATCAGGATGATGTTGGCCTCATAAAATGAGTTAGGGAGGATTCCTTCTTTTTCTAGTGATTGGAATTGTTTCAGAAGGAATGGTACCAGCTGCTCTTTGTACCTCTGGTAGAAGTTGGCTGTGAATTCATCTGGTCCTGGACTGTTTTTGGTTGATAGGCTGTTAATTATTGCCTCAATTTCAGAGTCTGTTACTGGTCAATTCAGGGATTCAACTTCTTCCTGGTTTTTCTTGGGAGGGTGTATGTGTCCGGGAATTTTTCATTTCTTGTAGATTTTCTAGTTTATTTGTGTAGAGGTGTTTATAGTATTCTCTGATGGTAGTTTGTGTTTCTGTGAGATTGGTGGTGATATCCCCTTTATCATTTTTTTATTGCATCTATCTGATTCTTCTCTCTTTTCTTGCTTATTAGTCTTGTTAGCGTTCTATCACTTTTGTCGATCTTTTCAAAAAACCAGCTTCTGGATTCATTGATTTTTTGAAGGGTTTTTTGTGTCTCTATCTCCTTTAGTTCTGCTCTGATCTTAGTTATTTCTTGCCCTCTGCTATCTTTCGAATGTGTTTGCTCTTGCTTCTCTAGTTCTTTTAATTATGATGTTAGGGTGTCATTTTAGATCTTTCTTGCTTTCTCTTGTGGGCATTTAGTGCTATAAATTTCCCTCTACATACTGCTTTAAATGTGTCCCAGAGATTCTGGTATGTTGTGTCTTCATTCTCATTAGTTTCAAAGAACACCTTTATTTCTGCCTTCATTTCGTTATGTACCCAGTAGTCATTCAGGAGCAGGTTGTTCAGTTTCCATGTAGTTGAGCAGTTTTGAGTGAATTTTTAAATCCTGGGTTCTAGTTTGATTGCACTGTGGTCTGAGAGACAGTTTGTTATAATTTCTAGTCTTTTACATTTGCTGAGGAGTGCTTTACTTCCAACTATGTGGTCAATTTTTGAATAAGTGTGATGTGTTGCTGAGAAGAATGTATATTCTGCTGATTTGGGGTGGAGAGTTCTGTAGACGTCTATTAGGTCCACTTGGTGCGGAGCTGAGTTCAATTCCTGGATATCCTTGTTAACTTTCTGTCTCATTGGTCTGTCTAATGTTGACAGTGAGGTGTTAAAGTCTCCCATTATTATTGTGTGAGAGCCTAAGTCTCTTTGTAGGTCTCTAAGGACTTGCTTTATGAATCTGGGTGCTCTTGTGTTGGGTTCATATATATTTAGGATAGTTAGCTCTTCTTGTTGAATTGATCCCTTTACCATTATGTAATGGCCTTCTTTGTCTCTTTTGATCTTTGTTGGTTTAAAGTCTCTTTTATCAGAGACTAGGATTGCAACCCCTGCTTTTTTTTTTTTTT
Source organism: Theropithecus gelada (assembly GCF_003255815.1). Lineage (NCBI taxonomy): Eukaryota > Metazoa > Chordata > Mammalia > Primates > Cercopithecidae > Theropithecus > Theropithecus gelada. Next base: position 101,095,591 of record NC_037681.1, read on the forward strand.
TTTTTTTTTTAACCATTTGCTTGGTAGATCTTCCTCCATCCCTTCATTTTCAGCCTATGTGTGTCTCTGCACATGATATGGGTCTACTAAATACAGCACATTGATGGGTCTTGACTCTTTATCCAGTTTGCCAGTCTGTGTCTTTTAATTGGAGCATTTAGCCCATTTACATTTAAGGTTAATATTGTTATGTGTGAATTTGATCCGTCATTATGGTGTTAGCTGGTTATTTTGCTCGTTAGTTGATGCAGTTTCCTCCTAGCATCAGTGGTCTTTACAATTAGGTGTGTTTCTGCAGTGACTGGTACCCATTTTTCATTTCCATGTTTAGTGCTTCCTTCAGGAGCTCTTGTAAGGCAGGCCTCGTGGTGAAAAAATATCTCAGCATTTGCTTGTCTCTAAAGGATTTTATTTCTTCACTTATGAAGCTTAGTTTGGCTGGATATGAAATTCTGAGTTGAAAATTCTTTTCTTTAAGAATGTTGAATATTGGCCCCCACTATCTTCTGGCTTGTAGAGTTTCTGCTGAGAGATCTACTGTTCGTCTGATGGGCTTCCCTTTTGGGGTAACCCAACCTTTCTCTCTGGCTGCCCTTAATATTTTTTCCTTCATTTCGACTTCGGTGAATCTGACAATTATGTGTCTTCGAGTTGTTCTACTTGAGGAGTGACTTTGTGGTGTTCTCTGTATTTCCTGAATTTGAATGTTGGCCTGCCTTCTAGGTTGGGGAAGTTCTCCTGGATAATATCCTGAAAAGTGTTTCCAGCTTGGTTCTATTCTCCCCGTCACTTTCAGGTACACCAATCAGACGTAGATTTGGTCTTTTCACATAGTCTCATATTTCTTGTAGGCTTTGTTCATTTATTTTTACTCTTTTTTCTCTAATCTTCTCTTCTTGCTTCATTTCATTCATTTGCTCTTCAGTCACTGATACCCTTTGTTCCACTTGAGCGAATCAACTACTGAAGTTTGTGCATTCATCATGTAGTGCTTGTGCCATGGTTTTCAACTCTGTCAGGTCATTTAAGGTCTTCTCTAAGCTGTTTGTTCTAGTTAGCATTTGTCTAATCTTTTTTCAGGGTTTTTAGCTTCTTTGCGATGGGTTTGAACATGCTCCTTTAGCTTGGAGAAGTTTGTTATTACCGATCATCTGAAGCCTTCTCTCAATTTGTCAAAGTCATTCTCCATCTAGCTTTGTTCCATTACTGGTGAGGAGTTGCATTCCTTTGGAGGAGAAGAAGTGCTCTGATTTTTAGAATTTTCAGCTTTTTTGCTCTGGTTTCTCCCCATCTTTGTGGTTTTATCTACCTTTGGTCTTTTATGATGGTGACATACAAATGGGGTTTTGGTGTGGATGTCCTTTCTGTTTGTTAGTTTTCCTTCTAACAGTCAGGACCTTCAACTGTAGGTCTTTGGAGTTTGCTGAAGGTCCACTCCAGACTCTGTTTGCCTGGGTATCACCAGCAGAGGCTGCAGAACAGCAAATATTGCAGAATGGTAAATGTTGCTGCCTGATCCTTCCTCTGGAAGCTTTGTCTCAGAGGGGCACCTGGCTGTATGAGGTGTCAGTCGGCCCCTACTGGGAGGCGTCTCCCATTTAGGCTACTCAGGGGTCAGGGACCAACTTGAGGAGGCAGTCTGTCCATTCTCAGATCTCAAACTCCGTGCTGGGAGAACCACTACTCTCTTCAAAGCTGTCAGACAGGGACATTTAAGTCTGCAGAAGTTTCTGCTGCCTTTTGTTCAGCTATGCCTTGCCCCCAGAGGTGGAGTCTACAGAGGCAGGCAGGCCTCCTTGAGCTGTGGTGGGCTCCACCCAGTTCGAGCTTCCTGGCTGCTGTGTTTACCTGCTCAAGCCTCAGCAATGGCAGATGCCCCTCCCCCAGCCCCGCTGCCACCTTGCAGTTTGATCTCAGACTGCTGTGCTAGCAGTGAGCGAGGCTCCGTGGGCATGGGACCCTCTGGGCCAGGCACGAGATATAATTTCCTGGTGTGCTCTTTGCTAAGACCACTGGAAAAGCACAGTATTAGGGTGGGAGTGTCCCGATTTTCCAGGTACCATCTGTCATGGCTTCCCTTCCCTAGGAAAGGGAATTCCCCAACCCCTTGCACTTCCAGGGTGAGGCGTTGCCCCACCCTGCTTTGGCTCATACTCTATGAGCTGCACCCACTGTCCGACAAGCCCCAGTGAGATGAACCCAGTACCGCAGTTGGAAATGTGGAAATCACCCACCTTCTGTGTTGCTCACACTGGGAGCTGTAGACTGGAGAGGTTCCTATTCAGCCATCTTGCAACTAGAATTCTGAATACATTCTTTGCAGCTGGCACAGCAGTTTAAATAATAAGGAAAATAACAATAATAATAATAATGTAAATTGAATGTTTGTGTCCAACAAAATTCATATGTTGAAACTGTAATTTCATTATGATGATATTTGGAGGTGAGGCCTTTGGGAGTTACTAAGGTCATGAGGGTAGAACCCTCATGAATGAGTTCAGTGCCTTTATAAGAAGCCATAGAGCTAGTTATCTCTCTTTTTGTCTTGTGAGGATACTAGGAGAAGTTGGTAGTCTGCAACCCGGAAGAGGGCCCTCCCCAGAAGCCAACCAGGCTGGCACCCCAATCTTGGGCTTCCAGCCTCCAGAACGGTGAGAAACAAATTTCTGTTGTTTATAAGTAATTTGTTATAGTAGCTCTAACTAAGACTAATAATAATAATAAAGAAAATATTCACAGACATAATCAGGAAATATTTCTCTGGAGCCTCATTTAGCCTAAGCTATTTCTTTTTCTTTTTTTTTTTTGAGATGGAGTCTTGCTCTATCACCCAGGCTGGAGTGCAGTGTCAAGACCTTGACTTACTGCATCTTGTGCCTCCCAGGTTCAAGCAATTTTCATGCCTCAGCCTTCCAAGTAGCTGTGACTACAGGTGTGCACCACCACAATCAGCTATTTATCTTAGTAGAGACGGAATTTCATCATGTTGGCCAGGCTGGTCTTCATCTCCTGACCTCAAGTGATCTGCCCACCTCGGCCTCCCAAAATGCTGGGATTACAGGCACGAGCCACCGTGCCCAGCCTATTTCTACTTCTTAGAGGCCCCACAAAATGATAATGAACCAGATGAATAGATTCTATGTAGCTTTTGAAGCAAACACTACAGAGTTGGTTGGCATATATATATTGCTAAGCAGGCAAAGCTTCAATTATGGCCCTCAGATGCCCATTTTTACGTTGGTCTCTAAACCCATAACTTCATCCTCATCATCAGGAACCCAGTGTCTTGGAGTCCAAGGACACCTTAGGTTGAGTGCCAGCTCTGCCACTCAGCAGGTGTGTCATTTTGTGCAAATCATCTAACCTCTCAAAGCCCCAATTTTATTACATATAAAATGGACCTGATGCCTGCCCCACAGAGGACCTAAAAATTAAAGATCTTGCTCAGTGTCTGATCCACTGAGTGGCACTGAAAGCCCGTACTTTCAAGAAATATTACTTCCTTACTCCCAAATCCAAAGCTGCTCTGAGGGAGCAATAACTGACTATTAATTATTGTAGGCACTATATTAGATATTGCTGAGTGCACATTTTCACTCTTTCCACTAAGCTGTGATTTTCATTTTATAAAAACTGTGTAATGACTTTGTTATTGTTGATCATTTGTTTTCCCCAAAGTGAAATGCAGAACCCAGACTAGTAACAGATAACAGCATAGCCACTGCGGTTGAAATGGGGAGAGGGGTTCAGGGCTGGCCAACTTGACATTCTGCACACCTGAGCCTCCTCTGCAGAGTGCAGCACTCCCAAAGCACAGCTTGAAAACCTCTGCACAGGCCATCATGCTTCACAGGAACTGTTGCAAAAGGATCTCATTTATTAATGAGGCCATATTACAGGTTAATAACTCATTATGATGCATCCTCTCAATATGTTTGCATTTGCCTATTACCTAACTCTGAAGAAAGTGTTTCTAAATATGAATATTCCAGCATAACACCAATCAGTTAGAGGTTATTTTTTTTCCCTATCTTGGGGATAAGTTGAAAGGGTGGAGCAGTTGAGGTGTTGAGTATTTCTCAATATCTCTCTTTTCACCAAATGTGGAAAACTCTCTCTCTTGACTACCCATAAGTCTGGCTCTACCCAGAGAGAGGTAAACTGCTTTGGGCTTTGGAAGGCAAGAAGAAAATGGCTATGGGTCTCTGTTTGTGCCCCATCTTATGGGAAGAAGTTGAAGGGCAGATATATTTGCTCAATCTACAAGGTGACAGCTCTTACCTTACCTAGAGGTGGGCAGACCTTCGGGATATCCTATGTTAATCCAACAGCAGTTTATGGATTCATGAAAAGACCAGACAAACCTATATTTAAAGGGATTGCCCTTGGGGCAGACATCTGATTATGGACCAATGTTTTAAAAGGTGACTAGAAAGGCAGTACAACAAAGTAGTTAAGAGCAAGGGCTCTGGAATCAGAGGAGCTTGGAATTCAGCTCTGATATGATTAGCTCTGTGACCTTGAAATATTCCTTACCCTCTATTAGGCTCAGTTCTCTCGACTGTAAAATGAGAATAGTCATATTGTTTACTCACAGGGTTGTTGTGAGATTTAAAAGACATAATGCATGTAAAGCCCTTAGCCCAGTGCCTGCCACTTAGTAAGGACTCAGTAAATATAGCTATTAGTATTCATGTTGGCCTCCTTCTGCGTTCAACTTTCTCTCCATTTGACAAGGTGAAAATATATTTAAGAGTACTTTGTGTCATTGAATTGATACTATAATTTCTTTAATGCTTAGAATTATCTGAGGTATAGGATAATACTTATTAGGACAAATATTTAATTTTATCATTTAGTAATGGATGATTACACGCATTAAAACCTCAATTTAATGTTATGTAGAATCACATGCTAAGGATCCACAACCAGAAATATAATCACCTGTGTAGACTGTACTTAGGTTACTTGGCTATGGTGACAATTAATAGTGGAAATAGAGAAATCCATTTTCAAGAGCTAAAGGAAGAGAAAGAAAGAAAGAAAAGCCAGAATTGAACCTTGACTGACTTACAAAACAACCTTGACTTTTGTCATATTGTAATTTTGAGCATACCATATTTTTATCCCATCTTTGCATGGCCTTTGCAATGCCATCTTCGATTGCAGCAATTCTGTGCAATAAACTTTGTCCAGTATCCCATTATATTCCCAGGATTCTGCACCATGAGAGAGGACTTAGCTATATCTATAATTCAACCAAATTATTGAGAAACTATTGGGTTTGAAGCACTGTTATGTATTGTTATCTTAACATACAATGTTCCTATGGCATTTAATGATTTTAAAATAATTTCTTATATATATTTTAACTTTTGATTCAACTTCTTTGAATCCCTATGAATTATCTAGGTGAGGATCAAAGTTTCTAATTTCTATTACTTTTGTTTTAAACATGTACTAGCTAATGTGAGATCTAGGACACCAGTCTGTGTCCAGACTACTCAATCGACCCACCAACCTATCTTCTCTGTAAAACCCGTAACACTGCAGAGTTGATGTACATATGTTCTTCACCTTCACCCATTCTATTTCCTCAGTACCTGCATTTAGAAAGGGTTTGATTGACAACAACAAAAATCTATATCTAATAAGAAAAATTAAATATACAACAAGACCTCAATTGTGTGTCCATTATTGATTCATATTTCTAGTCCTCTTGCTTCTTAATTAACACTCTTTTTGTTAAATCCCTTTATTTTCTCTCCATTTAACTTAAACACATCAAGAGGTTTCTCTATGCAACTTTATGTTTAATTACTTTGCATTTTATATCGACTGTTTACATTTTTATGATATAACAGATGTATGTTTATTCCTTCCCTCACAGTACATTAAATTGAAACCAAACAAAACAAAAAAAAAGCACAAAAACCACAACCAACAAACCAACAAACAAAAATACCCAACTTCCTGCACAACTGCATCCCTTTAATACCTTACTTTGTTTTGACCACAAAGGATACTGAATGCAGGATACCAAGGATACTGCTGGGGATACTGACTGCAATTCTTCCTGTAAATGTATTTGTAAAAGTTAACCATTTAAATGAATTCCTTTGCCCTCTTCTTCCGCCATAGAGATACTAATTCATCAATTCATGCTTGATACTTGGAAAGAAGCTATACAATGCTCCCCCCTCCCCAGTCTCCTGGAGTCAACATTGAATATTTTTGACACACTCAGGATGTCTTCCACATGGGCTCACAAATAATAGAAGACTCATCAGCTTTCACATGGCATCCATGTTTTTTCCTCCTGCCTCAAGGCAATTAATTTAACAGTAAGTTGCCTAGTTTTTGCATTTTTAAAATTTTTAGCTGGGCGTGGAGGCTCATGCCCGTAATCCTAGCACTTCAGGAGGCCAAGGCTGGAGGATTACTTGAGCTCGGGAGTTTGAGACCAGCCTGGGCAACATAGCAAGACCTTGGCTCTATTAAAAAAAAAAAAAAAAAAAAGTTTGAAGAGTTAAAAAAAGATTCTTTGTTTGGGATGTCCACCATGGTTCTGGGTACTGCTACATCTGTCATGAATAGTCACACTTTGCAGTGATTTCTTCCATGTTTGCTGCATCTGTTGGACTTCTTGCTGCTGGTTGTAGGAGCCCACCGTATGTGTGCTGAAGCTCAGTTGTACACCCTCTCATCAGAAGTTGGGAGAATTCTTTTCTACTATTTTAGACTTATATATTTTCCATCTGAATATCTAAGCATTACGACCTTAAGGGTCTGTTAATAACAATACTAATTTCTGTTTTTTGTTTCTTTTTTGTTTGTTTGTTCTTCTCTGAGACGGAGTCTCTGTCACCCAGGCTGAATTGCAGTGGCACAATCGGCTCACTGCAGCCTCCACCTCCTGAGTTCAAGTGATTCTCCAGTCTCAGCCTCCCAATTAGCTGGGATTACATGCATCCACCAAGCATACCCAGCTAATTTTGGTGTTTTTAGTAGAGATGGGGTTTTACCATGTTGGCCAGGCTGGTCTCTAACTCCTGACCTCAAGTGATCTGCCCCCTTCGGCCTCCCGAAGTGCTGGGATTACAGGCGTGAGCCACCGTGCCCAGCCCTTCCTGTTTTTATTAAAACCTACCAGCTGCATAAAATATGAATCAAGCACATAGGTTCTGAAGGGGTCGTTAAGTGTAGGATTACTGCCCTCTATCAAGGACTACTACTTTCTTACTGGGACAAATGTTGGCTTAAGTTCCTTCCCCAGATTGGATTTTCATCTGCTTTCTTCTGTAGTAGAGGGGTGTATGGTAGAGAAAGAAGTGATATGGGGACCTCAGGCCAGCTGGCAAGCTGGAAAGAAATCCCATTTCTTACAATACCCCACCGTGCCCAAGTTGGGGGCTTACAATTCTGCTCACCCATGTTGGGGCACCATATCCCAGGACTGGCTAAGTGAAAGGTGATGATTTACCAATTCAGCGACTATATTAGAAAATGCAGACTGAATCTAAATCTTCTTTCGTGAGCCACTTTTTCCTGCTATGCTCATTTCCTGGCATTCAGCTTCCTTTCTTCCATTTGTACCTCATCCCCGAATTATTGAAAGTTTCATGGAAGAAGGATAGAAATGGATGTGATACTGCACTACTCTGCTTTGATTTTCCATGTGCTACATGTATTGTAAACTGCCTGAGCAATCAAAAAAATGAAGGAAAGGGTGAGGTGGTATTGGACAACCAAAGAACATTCAGATTAATGATCAAAATGTGTGCAAGACAGATCCTTTTGCTAGGATGCTTTTTATAGGTGTTTAATTTCTGAAATTTAATCTTGCAGGTTTAATTGCCTCCAGTTATATGCCTTTAAATTGAAGGAGTTCTGTTTTTTATCTAAATTGCTTCATAATAAAACCACTGCTTTTGAGAACGCTTACTTCCCCCAGTGCTCAGACTCCTGGAAGGCTTTGCCATTCCCCACCACTGCCATGCAGCCAACCCTTGACATTTAGAATTATGGAGAACAAACCAGCACATCCCCTTTGCCCAAGCTAAACAGAAGGGCATTTGTCAATACACGGTGAAACAGGAAGCAGGATAAAAAGCACTGGTGACAAAAACCAGGCTAGAAAACCAGCCATGGGCCCCATCATCTCATCATCCTGGTCTATATTTTTTAAATTACTTTTCTGCCTCCAGAGTCCCAAATTCTGCTTATACACAAAGCAAGTCTCACTTCCACAATAAATTGTTCTCATACTCTACCTGATTTCAAATTATATCTTTATCATTCATCACTTATATTTCCTTATACCATGCATAGTTTTAACTATTATTTAAATATTAAATTTGCTCTTTATATTTGTAAATCTTATTTATAATGCAAAGAGAAAGTCATGACTCAGATCTTCTAGAGACTCAGATCCTAAAGATTAGGATGAAGGAATTTAAGCCCCAAAGAAAAGGCACAGGTGACTCCTCTGAAATGGTACAACTAGTTAATGGCAAAGACAGAACTAGAATTTTGGTCTTCTAAAGCCCAGGCCCGAGCACTTTTTTCTTCTTCACTCTTGCTGTCACAACACATAAATTAGTTAGCTGGTGCACAAACCCTAGGAAGCCAGGTGGGTGTACCACCATGTACAAGAAAAACTCAAAAGTATTTGTCATCTCATAGTAAATAAAGCTTACGTTCCCTATCATGCAGTGATAACTTTATGCCTGGATCTCTTTAGCTATAATCTCAAATCCCACCAAAGCACCTTCTTACATATTTGGATTTGCACAATATAATATGTCAGCATTTTTGTTTTTGTTGTTTAGTAAATGTTAAAGTCCTGAAATTGAAAAAAAGAGAATGAGTTTGTGGTTTCTTATGAGATTTCATCTAAAATGACTGCGGACTTCTCCTAATTTGGAGGGTATATTAGTTTTGCTTGGATAGGATTTGTATTCAGGAAAATCTCAGTAATTGACTGTATTCATGCAGCTCTCCGTAATCTGTTTTTTTACATCCCAGGTTTCAGGTACCCATCATGACCATATTACTATCTGTTTATTGAGTCTGTAAATTCTATGGTCTGTCCAGTGCACTGGAAAGATCAGACAAGTTGAGTTAAAGTTGGTGTTTCTCAGGATGTAACAGAGGCTTTCTTTGAGTGGTCTTTATTTCTGGAACATAATGAAGAATACTTGTTTTCCAGGAGGCTTTTGGTCTATAAAGAGCATAAAGGAAAACATCAGGAAGTCAGGATAGAGGAAGGGAAGAGAGAGGAATTGCTGGTGGCACAATCTCGGCTCACAGCAACCTCTGCCTCCAGGGTTCAAGCGATTCTCCAGCTTCGGCCTCCCGAGTAGCTGGGGTTATAGGCATGCACCACCATGCATAGCTAATTTTGTATTTTTAGTAGAGATGGGGTTTCTCCATGTTGGTCAGACTGGTCTTGAACTCCTGACCACAGATGATCCGCCTGCCTCGGCCTCCTAAAGTGCTGGGATTACAGGCGTGAGCCACTGCACCTGACCCTATTTCTTACATATATAATTTTCTCAGTCTCCTTAAACAGCCATATCACAGAACACTCAAGAGTTCTGTGTTCATGTCACACAACAGTCTTTAATTTGTCTGTTTGAAGGAGACAGTGATCACCACTTAGGATATATCTTGAAAGCAACTTTGCTTTCTACAGAATGAACTAGGCTCCCATCTAGTTTGGAAAATTTGATCCCATTTAAGGCTTTGAATCAATGCTCATCCCTGTGGATTCAGATGTGACTGATAATCTTAACAAGAGATATTATCCCAGCTTCCTTGATGTTGTGGTTTTCCAGGTCCAAGGTAGTCAAACTGTTTAGATACCACATTTGAGCATATGCATTACGGGTATGCATATTACTTATATGTCAGTAAAGCTGACATATAAGAAGTTAAGAAGAAAGAAATCTGCCAGTGCCATTTCCTGGTGTGCCACTGGCACTCGGTGCTCTTAGATGGCCCCTCTATTGTCCCAGCCAGAGTACCAGCCTTAGCTGCTCACTTCCCGTGACTTGTTCTAACCCTCTTGATGTAAAAGTTCTCCTGCTTTCTGTTCTTGTGTCCCTAGAGCTTAGGATCCTGCTCATATCATAAAGAATACAGAAAGAAGGACAGTCTCAACTTCCAGCTACCTAGGAGACACCACGCTGCCACTCCTCAATTTATACCAACTACATCATCTTCATTATTAGCACCCACCCTTGACTGCTTCTCTTTTATAACTAATGAAGCATATGTCTTCTGGCCATAAGCAAGATTCTCTCCACCTAAGTCTTAGAGTCGGGAATGACATTGGCTTACTCATGCCTTGTATCTCTTTGCCAGGTATTCACATCTGGCCTGTCAATTCAGTCAGTCCACTACAGCCGCATTTTTTTATTTTTATTTTTATTTTGAGATGGAGTGTCGCTCTATCACCCAAGCTGCAGTGGTGTGATCTCGGCTCACTGCAACCTCCACCTCCTGGGTTCAAGCGATTCTCCTGCCTCAACCTCCTGAGTAGCTGGGATTACAGGTGCGTGCCACCACTCCTGGCTAATTTTTTGTATTTTTAGTAGAGACAGGGTTTCACCATGTTTGCCGGGATAGTCTCAATCGACTGACCTTGTGAATCCACCTACCTCGGCCTCCCAAAGTGCTGGGATTACAGGCGTGAGCTACCATGCCTGGCCACACCTGCATTTATTAATGCTACCAGAGACCTACTTCTGGTTGCTAAACTATTAGGCCCTCTTCAGTCACTTAATCACATCCTCAATTATACAGCATTTTTTTTTCTTTCCCACACCTTTCTTGCTTCCACAGATTAAATTTAATTGTCCTTTTAGAGCTGTTAAAATAGAAGGATCATTCCCACTTAACCCCCCTGCCCAGTTCTGTGCAGGATAAATAGCTTAAGAAAACTCAACCTACTGTATCCAAATCCCCACACTGCACTAGCCTGGTCACTACCACATGGACCCTGTTCTAGTATGTCAGTATCTTTCCTTAAGGAAAATAAAATAAATGTTTGGTTCCATGAGTGGCCCCACCAGTGCCATGGAGGTTACGGCTGTCTCCTCCTTGGGAATTTGTGTTGCTGTCCCCAAGTGAAAACCATTCAGCAGGTTCACTCTCAGAGCTCCAACCTGGCCATGGCTACATTTGGAAAAGAAATTAAACGTTTCTCTAAATATTGGAAAAGGAGAGCCCGGTTGCCCTTTTCTCAACTCTGTTTGTTTTAATCTAAGCTGCAAACACAGGTCACACTTTGTGAGGAGAAATCTCATTTGTGTCTCTGAGCACTGCTTTGGGATTCAGAACTTAGGTTCTTAAGATTTATGACAGACTGATGCTGTGAAATCAGTTGTTTCTGGCTGCAAATCATGAAATCAGCAGCGAGTTGGCCATAAAAAATGAAGGTTTTATGGTAAGTGGTTTAAGAAAAATGCAGAATATGAGTCCTTTGTGATATATATGTTTTATAGCAGCAATTCTGTATTTTTAATTTTTTTTGAAAAATATTCTCCATTGCCATAGTAGGAAAACGTCTTGAAGTAACTTCAATGAAAAGAGCTATGTATATAGAATAGCATATAATGGTTCTGTCAGACTTATTTTCCTACTAGCTGAAGCATAAATCTAAGATGATGATATTTTTGTTTCCTGAGGAATTAGATTTTATTAAAATAGTTACTTTGTGTCTCATTCAGCCTTGAAGTCAAAGCAATGGGATCCTACATAAATGAAATTTGTTGATCTAGTGCAAGCTAATACAGAAATCAATTTCAATTTCCTTTGGATGTACTATTAGTGTTTATCTGATGGTGGATTCATGTTGTTTTAAGTGATAGCTATAACAACAACAAAAAAAACTGATTAGATACTAGGAGCCATTCTTGATCTCAATTCAGAAAGAGTGTGGCATTATCCTTTTTGTGTATAATGAATTTGTTCTGTATCATGATTTTTAATTGATCACTCCCAATATTAAGTTCCTCCAAAAGTTTAATAATCATTTTTTTTCTGTGGCATTCATTATCAGATGAGGATTGAGACATCCATCCTTATGATGGCCTTCAGTGACTTCAGCTAATGGGACTATGTGTTTTGTGGAACATGCCTAAATTGCTAGGGTTAAAACAGCTCATTTGGATAATTACAGTTGGTCTCTCTTAATAGGCCTGTGATTTCAATCTATGTTCAATTAGACGAATACATAACTATGACTTCATGATGAAGGGACAAAGGCATGGTTTTAAACTGAACTCCTCTGAGGGACTGGAGGCCCTTCCCCTATGACTAGATCTTGAGAGTATTATCAGAGGTTCAAGTCACACAGCTGCCCTGAAACTTGGGATGTTGGCTGTTCAAACGTGTTTGTTTGTGGCAGGCGCCACGTTGGCATAGGTGACTTAGAGTGTCACTGACAATTTGTGGGGCTTCTGCCTATGGTGATGTACATCTCTCGGATCCAACTCACTGCGGCACTGGCATGCACTCTAATTTGACTGGTTCCCCTAGAGTGAGGCAGTACGTGGCTTATACGCTGTACACAAACAGCCATGCTTTCTCGTCTTCATATCTCTCTCCACCCTACTGTTTCCCTAGAGCTTAAATTTGGGAAGCCTTTCTGCACAGGAAGGACCTGATGGAGGTCCTGAGTGACAGATTCCCCAAACCTACTTCATGACTCTGGGGGCCAAAGGGACCTGAAATTCAGACTAAAATACTTGCATAGAAACATCTTCCTCTCTCTCATATCCCATCCCACACCTCTCCTTGGCCCCCTTCCCCTCCAGCTCATCTCCAGGATGCAGTGCATTTGTTCTGCCCTGCCCTGAGTATCACCCCCCTTCACTTTTATGTCATTTCCCTAAAATCAACTCTAGATTCCTCCTGCTTATAGAAGCATGGGTATGTTATCATGGATGCTAAACTTGGGTTAACAACAGCTTTAAGATATATCATGTAGCAAATTCATTCACAGGATTGCATGGGCACAGCTGTTGTAAATGCCACCTTCATTTTAGGATGATATAGAGTATTTGAATACACGGATCATCCATTCCAAACCTCCGCTTAGGGTTCCCTTTATTATATGTTATTGCTTAGTAGATATAAATTAGTGTATTTTTGCCACTGTGGATGAATTTTCACAGGTCTGTGTTTCCAAGAAGGTACACAACCTTAGGCATTATTTCACAAAATAATACTGTTTTTTGAATACTTACCAAGTGTCAGGTGCTGAATGACAAGTTTACAAAATAGTTTCTGACTTTTTTTTCCTCGCATACTAACATAAGGATGGGGTGATATCGTCTTCATTTATAGATGAAGCGCTGGAAGCTTGTCTAAGTTTGTTCTGACTTCTGCGTTTATGGTCTTTCGTCTCACGTTACAATCCACGCCCAGCCCTTACTGATATTTCCAGGCATTCGGCCATGCTATTTGATAATTATCCTTCTCTGTAGAAGCACAGACAGGAGCTGCTTCTTGACTTTGCTGATGGCTCTTTCTGTCCATGGATGTGAGCCCGAGATGTGCCTGTGGCGTGATGACCCACAGATGCTGCCTGGGTGCTCATGATGTGCACAGGGAGGCCTCCCCTGCTTTCTAGCTGTCCTGCTGTGGTTTCGCTTCACTTGGTTACAGATGTCAACCAGATTGACTGATGAAGAAACATAGTGAAGATGACATTTATGACTTGTCTGAGAGATCAGGAGAAAGGTGGGCGTTTAGTAGCTTACTGATGTATAAAGACAAAATTCAAAAAAAACAAAAAAAAAAAAAACAAAAAAACTATTACAGGGCCCCAGTGGAGAATAACTACATGCTTAAGTTATTGTGTGATCTGGACATGGGAAAGTGTGGACAAACTTGAGAAAAGGAAGTTGCCCAGGCAGCATTTTTTTCCCCAAAATATGCCCTTTGATATGTGTCTAGTGGATTCAGTGGTTAGTGTACAGTGTGTACTGTGTTTGATTCCTATGTAGATCAAGCTTCTTTTCTGTCTATCAAGACCAAACTTGGACAAACTCTACATGAGTGCACATGGTCAGGATCCATGTTCAGCAAAATTTTGTCATCAGTAAGGTTGGCCATTGCCTTAGTCCATTTGGGCTGCCATAATAAAATACCTTTGACCAGGCAATTTATAAACAACAGAAGTTTATTGCTCACAGTTCTGGAGTCTGGTAGGTCCAAAATCAAGGGACCAGCAGATTTGTTGTCTGATGAGGGTTCATTCTCTGCTTCATAGACAGTATCTATTGGCTGCATTTCCATATGGTGGGAGGAGTGAACAAGCTCCCTCAGGCCTCTTTTAACATGGGCACTAATACCATTCACGAGGTCTCTGCCTTTATGACCTAATCATCTTCCAAAAGCCTGACCTCCCAAAACCACTGCACCAAGAATTATGTTTCAACATATGAAATGACGATGGGGGTGAGCACAAATTTTCAGACCATAGTAGCTATCATATCTCATAAGATTATAATACCCTATTTTTACTGTCCCCTCTCCTTTAACTTTCCTTTGAGATGTTTCTTCATTTGGTGTCACAAGAAACAGATCCACTCACCTACTGGGGAAGACTCATTACAGGGGATTCTGAGGTCACTGTCTGAATCTGAAATATTAGTGTTATTGTTCAGTGCACATTGAGGACAATTAAAAAGGGGCACATAAGACAAAATAGAGGGGTAAAGCTGATTGTAGGAGAGCTTATGTCACCATTTACAGTTTGTGTACTGTTTATTCCCTTATGATTGGACTAATCTTGAATATATTACTTCACTCTTCTTCTTATGTTCTTTCTCATTTCATAACAGCAAACATAAACTCTGAGCTTTATGTTAGTCATTCATACCTTTTATGCACGTATTTTAGATTCAAATGCCCAGCCCTATTTTCTAAGAGTAAATAGACATTATTTCTTCCTTGATATCCAATGGATGAGAGAGAATTATTTTTTAAAGTTAGCTTCTCCCTTTCACAAACAAATAGATTTTTCCAAATCACAATTACCTGAGGAATCAGATGGGTAAGTGTGTATAATGGAAATGAAACTCTTTTGTCCCCTCTGTGAAATTCATGCCAGTACTACACTCTATATTTCACTTCTGACATCAGATATGGAGTATTTTTCAAATCAGGCAGTTCTTCAGTTTCCTACAATTAAACCCAATTCTGGTGCTAGCTAACTGGTGACAACATCAGATCCTGTAGGTTAAGGGCTCAGTCCGAAAAGGCTGCCCCCATTTCAGATGCCAGTTCCAAGTCCAGTGCTATCTGACTGACTGCCTATCAGTCAGTGATAGGCATGATCCTCTCCCCAGGTTTGATAATTGTTAGAATGGCTCACATCACTCAAGAAAAGTTTACTTACCAGATTACTGGTTTATTATAAAAGGATACAACTCAGGAACAGCCAGATGGAAGAGATGCCAAGGCAAGATATGAGGGACGGGTGCAGAGCTGTCATGCCCTCTCTAGGTGCACCATCCTCCCAGCACCTCCAACTGTTCAGCAACCTGGCAGCTCCCTGAACTCCATCCTTTGGGTTTTATGGAGGTTTCATTACATAGGCATGATAGGTTAAATCCCTGGCCATTGGTGATGGGGCAGGGGATTGAAAGTTCCAACCCTCTAATCAAATGTGATCAAATACTTGATTCCCATGGCAACCAGTCTCTATCCTTAGGGGCCTTCCAAAAGTTACTCATAACATAAACTCAGGTAAGGTTGAAAGAGACGTGTTATAAATAGCAAAAGACACTCCTTTCACTTTTATTGTTTGTATTACTTAGGAAATTCTGGGGGCTTTAGGAGTTCTCGATATAATGTTTTAACCAATGAGGGACTCCATATATGATAGTGGTGGTCCTATAAGATTATAATACCCTATTTTTACTTTATCTTTTTGTTTTTAGATATAGAAATACCACTGTTTTACAACTGCCTACAATTTTCAGTTGAATAACATGCTAGACATATTTGTAGTCTATAAGCAGTAGGCTGTACCATAGAGCCTAGGCATGTAATAGACTGTACCATCTAGGTTTGTGTAAGCACACTCTGTGATGTTCACAGAAAAACAAAAATAACTTAACAACAAATTTTGTAAAACTTATTCCCCTTTGTTAAGCAATGCATGCCTGTATATATTTCTCTCTCTCTCTCTTTTTTTTTTTTTAAGAGATAGAGTCTTGCTTTGTTGTTCAGGCTGGTCTTGAGCTCCTGGCCTCAAGCAATCTTCCTGCCTTGGTCTCCCAAAGTGGTAGGATTGTAAGTGTAAGCCACTGCACCTGGCCAATATTAATTATTATAAATCAGTATCACAATAATCAACATTGTGGGTGTTTTTTCACCATCACTTTCTATGCTCTCATGTCTCTGGATTCATCTAGGAATCCAGGTATAAGCCAAACAGTTTGTGGCATTTATCAGTTTCCCATCACGCAAATGAGCACCTGTTCCAATTTGAAAAAGCAGACTGAAAAGGGAAAGTTTTCTGGGCCATGATGAAAAGTGTTCTCTTTCTTCAGAGAAAGCCACAAGAAGAGATGTTTTCACTTTTCTCCTGGGCATTGTCATGTGGCTATGAGGCTTGGAACCACTGCAGCTATTTTGTTGTTATCCAGAGGAAGATGAAGCTCACATATGGAAATCACAGAGAATTCCAGGGATCCAAAACTGGAGCTACTAGGTAGAGTTCATTCCCAAAGCTTTCTCTACCTTGGTACTTTTAATTCTGTAAGCCAATAAAGATTCTCATTCTGTATGCTAGGTTGAATTGGACTTTATCTTACTTTTAGCCAAATTCCTCTCAGTTAACACAGTGCAGAAGCAGAGGTAGAATGATTGTGTTCCTAGTGTTTTTTTGATTTGTTTTGTTTTGTTTTTATGAGACAGAATCTCACTCTGTCGCCCAGGCTGGAGTGCAGTGGTGTGATCTCGGCTCACTGCAACCTCCGCCTCCTAAGTTCAAATGATTCTCCTGCCTCAGCCTCCCAAGTAGCTGGGATTACAGGCATGCACTACCATCCCCAGCTAATATTTTTCTATTTTTAGTAGATACAGGGTTTCACCATGTTGGCCAGGCTGGTCTCCTGACATCAGTCTGAAGTCCTG
This sequence comes from Theropithecus gelada, assembly GCF_003255815.1. NCBI lineage: Eukaryota > Metazoa > Chordata > Mammalia > Primates > Cercopithecidae > Theropithecus > Theropithecus gelada. Next base: position 101,112,751 of record NC_037681.1, read on the forward strand.
ACCTAAGGTGATCCACCCTCCTCGGTCTCCCAGAGTGTTATGATTACAGGTGTGAGCCACCACATCCGGCCTGTTCCTGATGTTTGAATCCACTCTGATCATCCAGCTCACTCGCGGTGGTTCAGAGCATCACCTCTGAGAATGCCTGTGATGGTACGGCATTCCTACATACATGCCTCAGGTCATCTTCCCACTGATCAGGCAAGGCACTGTCCTTCTTCTTAGGCAATTTCTACTGTCCAGTGTAAACCAAATATAAAATTATGAGTTTCTGAATCAGCTGGGTGGACCCATCTTCTGGGCCCAGAGGACCCAAAGAAAACTTGAGAAACCATTTTAGGCAATGATGGGAAGGAGGGGTCAGACATGTTTCATTATACTTTCCTCCTGTTGGAGTTTAGGCAAAATTGACCAACATTAACATTAAAAGAGAGATCTTAAGAGTAACAAAAGAGGCTCTTTGTGGCAATAAGATTCCAAATTCCAACCTGACTCTGGTGTAGCATCACATGACAGATAGCAGGCCCGGCAGGAAATCGAAGTATTTTACCCCAAAATATGTTTCTTTGACATATTTTAGAAAGGCCCTGCACAGCTGTCTCTTAGGGAAGAAATTTGCATTCTGTAGAGAATCTCCTTCCCTTACTAGTTTTTTTTCCAAAGAGTCTGGCACCTTTTAAAAGTCTGAATAGAAATCATCTGCCATCTATTTCCTCTAAGGGTGGCCACCTATGAGATTTTATCTACATAATAAAACCCTTGGTCTCTGCAACCTTTTATCTTAAGCCACATACTCATTTCTATCAATTCCAGGTCTTTAGATAATAACTTAACTCTTTCAACCAATTGCATATCTTGCCAAGAAAATCTTTGAATCTACCTATGAACTGTAAGCCCTCACTTCGAGTTGTCCTACCTTTCTGGACCAAGCCAATGTATACGTCACATATATTCATTAACATCTTAAGTCTCTTTAAAACATGTAAAACCAAGCTGTAACCCAACCACCTTGCCATACGTTCCCAGGACATCCTGAGACTATGTTACACGTCATCATCCTTATATTTGGCTTGGAATAAATCTCTTCAAATATTTTACAGAATTTGGTTTTTGTTGTTGTTGTTGTTGTTAACACTAGTTTTGGCTGCTCTACTTATAAATTATAACCTCTTTCCCCACCCTTTTTCTTCTTCATCTCCCTTACCCAGTCCTGACGGGCCAGGAGTGAGTGGCTGACTTAGAGGTAATCTGTTTTGAGCAATCAGATTATCTGTCTTGTGAATCTGATATACAAATTATTAGTGAGCATGTTAACTGGAAAGTTGGATGGATTGCAAGCTTGGAGTGCCCGTTTTTGTGCCATGTGCAGAGTAAAGAAAACTTCTGGGCAGAAGCAGAGTGGGACACAGTCTTGGAGACCAAAGCATTCCAGAAAGGCAGACCTTCTGCTCCTGGTTCAGGTCTCACATGAGGAATGGCCCCTACCTTCCTGCCCTTGAGTTCTAATGTTACTTCCTTAGATAGCTTTGGATGGCTTCTATTTCCTGTAACCAAACAACCTTGACTGATCCAAAAAGGGGTCATGTTCATCTCAATTTACAAGTGATACAATCAAAGATGAGAAAGGTTTACCAAAGCTGATTTGTAGCAAGCTGGGATTCAGCCTAGTTTTTCTAACTTTATAACCTTTATTTTTTCCATTTCACTTGCTGGTTAAATGACCAAGAAAGATCAATTCATCTACTTTATTCCTAAATATTCTGTGACTGTTGCCCATCAGATATCAGAGAAAAGAGAATTAGTCTTTAGTTGCTTTGTGGCATCCTTGATGAAAATTGAATGGATTACGAACTGCCACCCTGCAAATTCAGTAGGAAACTGGGTAACAATCACTATAGGTCTGTATACCTAAGTAATAAAACACAGAGTATCTTCTTTAAATTATTGAGGACTCTGACCTTGGTAGTGTTGCAAAAATTGTTAATTATTATGAAATAAATGTCTGCTGATCTGCACAGCAGAGGGCTCTTCCACAAAGTTACCCATGTGAGAAGCAAATCCCACCGAAAAAGAGCAGATGCCCCTGGAAGTGTCGATTTGAGACTCATTTGAAGCCACTACTTGTTTTCTCTGTCATGGCATTTTAATACTTATAGCCTCTCTCTTCTACACTCAAAGCTTCTAAATCTTCCATCTTATCTCAATTGCAGCTGCTCTGGAGAATAACTGCCCTCTTCTGTGGTGACTCCCTCCTACTACCAGTCCCCCAAATTAATTTTAGCATATGACACATAGCCTCCAAATTTAATGAAAATCCACTCAGCCATTATCTGTGATGTGACAGACAGACTAAAACTTAATTATATTGACATGGATTTGAAGTAATGCTATCATATTTTGCTAGAAAAGGCATCTCTTTATGAGTGATGACAATTAGCAGTCAGATTTTGAAAACACAGCCACGGAGAAATATCTGCACACCAAAATATCATCCATACGTTTCGGACACCCACTGCGTCAGGGGTTGAATGCCATCTTCATTCACTGAGGCAATCCCACCTAGACTTTGGGTTAATAACCTTGAAGAAGTATTTCATTACATGTCAGAACACGGAGAGATTTCTCATAATATTAAGTGGTGTCCTTATAGAAGGCTATATCTAGTTCTTTTGGTCTTCAAAGTACTATAGAAGTGATAAATAAAATATGTGTTAGCTGGTATCGCTACTTTGACTAAATAGATTTTTACAGTCTTCCTTCACCCTCATGCCCAAACAAAGGATACTGATAGACTCCATATATATATATATATATATATTTGAGATGGCATCTCACTCTATTGCCCAGGCTGGAATGCAGTGGCGCCATCTCAGCTCACTGCAACCTCCACCTCCCAGGTTCAAGCAATTCTCCTGCCTCAACCTCTCAAGGTATGCACCAGCATGCCCGGCTAATTTTTGTATTTTTGGTAGAGACAGGTTTTGCCATGTTGGCCAGGCTGGTCTCAAACTCCTGACCTCAAGTGATCCACCCGCCTTGGCCTCCCAAACTTCTGGGATTATAGGTCTCACTATACTTTAAAGGAAATATTGCATATAGAGGAAGCACAAGTGTTAGAAAGTATTAATCTTCGTAGAACCTTTCCCCCACCCTATCACTTCTAATTCTCTTTTTGGTGGCTTCTAGGAAAAGTGCTTTAGTTAATATTTCACTAATCTTTCATTATACTCTTATAATCTTCCTTTGGAAGAGTTCTTTTACTCATGACCTCTCAAAGGTAAAGCAGGGATCTTATCATTTCGAATGCTGGATTGATGCTATCAAGAGATTTTCAGCTGATAAAGTCTTATAGAGAGATTACCACAGGCAAAGGCTCAGGCAAGAGAGTGAGGAATAGATGATAGGAGTTGAATTGGAGGATACTGCTGCAGGTGAGAGAAGCAGGATTGAGTATGTAGATCAGAGTGGAAATAACAAGAATGAAGAAAGAGGACACAGTACTGAGAAATATTATGAAGACGGGAATGGTTAATATAAAATTTCTTCTGTTCCAGAAGTTGGCAGATTTTTTTTTGTGTGTGTATGCTAGCTAGTAAATATTTTTAGTTTTGTTGGCCTGTTTCAGTCACAACTATTTAATTCGGCCATAAAGATCCATAAACAATAACAAATAAATGGGTGTGGCTGTGTCTGATAAATATTTACTTACCAAAAAAAAAGTGTTTGCTGATTTGGCCTGCAGGCTGTCGAATCACTTGTTTATAAAATTTGTACTACACTAGTTGAATATGGTATGCCTGATGACAAACCCAATTCTTACATTTATTAAAATTTAGAATGAACTAGTATTCTGAAGATTAGTAACTCCCTTTTTAAGCTTTGTGATTTTTTTCATATTTGTCCATTGTTATTTTAATAATACTGTAAAGGTTCAAATCTGTACATATGAAAGTAAGTTTGTTTAGTACATAGAGTTAAGCTTAACATACTTCTTCCCCATAAAAGAGGGATTTCCATAATTAACTCTAGGAACCATAAACCCTGAAAACAACACTGCAATTCCGTGTGAATGGAGAGCCTGATGCTGTACTAAACACTTTAGGAGATTTTTCAAAGTATTGGGGCTGTTTCTGCTCTTGAGGGAACTGTCAATCACTGCAAACACTAATAACAGTAGAAGCCAGTCAAGGCCAAGTGTGGGGCTGCCTGGCTGATGAGTGGCACAGATACTGACTGAGGAAGTTGTGGGAAGCAGGAGAGAACAGGTGGCTGCTGGCTCCTTTGTGTTAGTTGGGAGAGTCCTTTGGTTGCAGGAAACAGAGACTCACACAGGTTAATTCAGGGAGTGAAGGTTTATTTTAAGAAGATTGGGATCACTCCCATTTGCCTGGGCCTCATGAGAACCCAGAGGAGCCCTGCTCCGACCTTAGGGGAGAACTAGAAACATAGTTCAGTGAAGAATCAAGTACCCAGTGGTAGTCTCTTGGTCAGCCCTCTTACCTTAGGGTGCACCATAAAGGCACATCAGTGGCACCATAAATGCACATCAGTGGTTTCTGCTGCTTCTCTGATTTTATTTTAACTTTTATTTTAAGTTCAGGGGTACATGAGGTTTGTTACATAAGTAAACTTGTGTCATGGGGGGTTGTTATACAGATTATTTCATCACCCAGGTATGAAGCCCAGTACTCAATAGTTATTTTGTCTGCCTCTCTCCCTTTTCCCACCCTCCACCCTCCAGGAGACCCCAATGTCTGTTGTTTCCTTCTTTGTGTTCATGAGTTCTTATCATTTAGCTCCCACTTATAAGTGAGAATATGCAGTATTTGGTTTTCTGTTCCTGCATTAGTTTGCTAGGGATAATGGCCTCCAGCTCCATCCATGTTCTCTCAAAAGACATGATCTTGTTCTTTTTTATGGTTGTGTAGTATTCCGTGGTTTATATGTACCACATGTTCTTTATCTGCTCTGTCACTGATGGGCATGTAGGTTGATTCCATGTCTGTGCTATTGTGCATAGTGCTTCAATGAACATTTGTGTGCATGTGTCTTTATGGTAGAGTGATTTATATTCCTCTGAGTATATACTCATTAATGGGATTGCTGTTCGGATGGTGGCAATCTCATTTTCTATATCTTGCACTTAAGTTCTCAGGAGAGTTGATGTTATTGGTCAAATGAGTGCAGTGCAGTGAGGAAGATGGGTGGTCTCTTCCAAAGAGTCATACTGTTACTCAGCCTTTTTTCCATCTTGTGCCTTCTCGTTACTTAGTGCCTTATAGTCCTCCCTATCCTGCTTGCAAATGAAGACTCAGGCAGCAGTCAGTCACAAGGGATACTGGGAAATGTAATCTACTAGTGTGTGCAGGAGGAAAGGGAAAGGATTTAGTGAACAACTAGTCGGTCTAAAAATACAGTAAAGTAGGCCTATAGATTATTGTGTATTTGCACAAGTGTCCTTGAACTTGCTTTTATTTGTTTTTCAAAGAGCCTTACATCTGTGAAATCACTAGGATAAGTGAAATAGAGTTTTCCTGGGCTTATTCCCAAAAAGGAAAATATTGTGGCTAATCAGACACAGAGAATCCATAATGGTGGTAGGCTTCTCCTCACTATTGAATGTGAGCCGGCACCAATTTATAGACTCCATGGACTTTTTCACTACAAAAGAGAAGAACCTCTGTTTTAAGAGAGAAAGCAGGAACATACTGAAAGAAATGCACAGTTTTCATTTGTGTCATCTCAACAGCTAGTACTACCCTGAATTTTCAAGGATCCCTTCCCATTGTCAGTCCATGTAACCTCATCCTTAGATCAGAAAACACAGCCACAAAGACATGAGTTCAGGATAAGTGTCTTACAAGTCATACAAGAGAAGTAATATTCTATATGGTTGAGTCAAACATATGGAGACACTGGTCCCATCCCTGCTAATATCCAATGTGGTTACCTTGGATATGTTACTGTCTGCATTTTTGCCAAAAAAATGAATAATGTGTTTGTTCAAAATACATGCAGTACCCAACTTATGATGGTTCAATGCATGATATTTTGACTTTAGGATGGGTTCATCAGGGTATTAAATGTATTTTCAATGTAGAATATTTTCAACTTACAATGGGTTTATTAGGATGTATCTCATTGTGAGTTGAGGAGCATCTATACACAGCTGTAAAGGAACCTAAAGACCGACTGTTGTGTTTTCTCAGTGGTGCTGCTGGGTGATAGTAGTAGGAGAGGGACTCTTGTTCCTTTCTTGTTACCATTGTTAACTCCAAAATATGCCAGGCTTTCACAGTGGAAGGGTCTAGTGAGACTGGGTGCCAGAGAAAGCACCTGTGGAACAGACACCTATAGCATAGCCTAATAGACACCTATTGCATAGCCCTGCCCTGGGCAACAAGACTTTGAATACCTCCTCCAACTATGAGGTTCTAAGGATCTTCATTGATGTTTGATAGGCATGAGTTCTTAAAATTCTGTCCTGAATATGAAACTCACGATTGGGAAATGAAGCAGGAAAAGGAAAGAATTTGCTTTGTGAAGATTCTATATCCTGGGCAAAGTGGTGACGGGTTAGGTTGGTCTTCAACCTGCCCTTCATTGAAGGACTGCCTGGAGCCTCTCTTAAGGTGCTCATTCTGGATACCCAGTTGGCAACAACTGTTCTTGGTCCAGCACCTTCTCTAAGTTGACACTTCTTTTTCTTGCTCCCCCTGGCCACTCCCCTGACATGTCCCTTAAGGCTACATTTAGGTTTCTGTGCCTTCCAAGGACAAGCTTTAGGGAATGAGCATACCTCATCTAGAGGAAGGAACTAGTAAGACTCCCTCATCTGGCTCCAACACTGTTCTGGGCTGTAATAGTGCATTCTCACAAGGACAATCCAGAAACAAAAGTCCATTTATGACTCTGTGACCTCAAGGCGTGACTTTTGATTTGAGGCCACAGGGCAAGGGAGAATGGTAGCGTGGCAGGCAAGGAGGGGCTGACAGCACCTTGTGCAGTCGAGTTCCTGCAGCCACTTCCTGCACAGAAAGACTTCCACTCTGCAGTCGTAAAGAGCTGGCCTTGACAGGGAGTTGCTGATTCCCCAGGACTTAATTGATATAAGAAATAGCATTACAAGGAATTAATTAGAAGCCCTTGAGTCTTGACAAGAGTTTGTTACAGGCTGATGTGCCTTTTTATTATAAAGCTAGGGAAGCGAATGAGGAGGAGAAGTACAGAGGATGTTAACCATGAAGATGTGGAAGAGATTTTGTAGACAGCCTGCAGAGTGGCCCCTGCATAATGCTAGCTCACTCAGGGAAAATTCAGAGACTCTCATGAGTCCTAAGATCATGAAGAAATAAGAACATGAAACAGTTCCTGACAAGTCCCATAGCTTAACTGGAAGAAAGAGAACCTCTTTGCTTATGAAACATCCTGAAGCTAGCGTAAAAGTTAAAGAGCACTTTGCTCTGAAAGAGAAATAGAGGGATGGAATGGGGGAAGGGACATAGTCATTAGGGTAAGTAAAGTAAAACTGGCTTCCCCACTTCCTGAGACCACAGGACATCAACACAGTAGAAACATCCAGAATTGTCTCTAAGTCTTACTCCTGGGAATTCACCCCACAGGGATAAATCAGATCAATTAGTACTGGCCACCTAGTGGCAGAGTGGGGAACAACATGCTGATCTGTGTGTGGGCTGGGAGGTTTAATATAGTCCGTATTCACAATAGAAACTAATTGTTACAAAAATGTTCAGAGGGGGCATAAAATATTTCAGAGCAGGGGAAGATTTTTAGCCTGAAAACAATATATTTTTTCACTTAAACAATTCATCCAGCTCAGAATTAGATGATCCTGAGTATGAGGATAACTGAATATAGTAACCAATTCTACATCTTCCATGCATGTGTGTATTTAAAGATTACAATTATTATGCTATTTTTAAGATGTCTGTTCTAGATAAAGTTCTTCCATGAGATACTACTTTTGATGTATTCTGAAGAGTGTTCTCATGCTGGGAGAATTCAGTGCTGAAAATAGCTTTTGGCCTAGAGTTGAGACCTGGGTAACCACCCCCAGCTTAGCTATGCGAAACTTGGGTGATTGTCAGAAAGTCATTTACGTATCATGTGGGGATGTTTGTGTATGTGTGTGGGGAGTGTGTTTGTGATTGTTTGTAGTGTGTGGGCATATGTATAAATATATTTGTTAAGTTGAAGCAAATACAGTAGCCCCCCTCTTATCCATGGGTAATACGTTCCAGACTCCGCAGAGGATGTCTAAAACTGCAGATAGTACTGAACCTTATATACACTATTTTTTTTCTATACATACCTATGACAAAGTTTAATTTATAAATCGAGTACAGTAAAAGATTAACCACAATAGCTAATAATAAGACAGAACTTTTATGGCCTGGTGTGGTGGCTCACACCTGTAATCACGGCACTTTGGGCTGTGATCACCTGAGGTCAGGAGTTCGAGACCAGCCTGGCCAACATGGTGAAACACCCTCTTTACTAAAAATATAAAAATTAGCTGGGCGTGGTGGCATGTGCCTGTAATCCCAGCTACTTGGGAGGCTGAGACAGGAAAATCGCTTGAACCTGGGTGGCGGAAGTTGCAGTGAGCCAAGATTGTGCCATTGCACTCCAGCCTGGAAAACGAGCAAGACTCCATCAAAAAAAAAAACAAAAAAAAACAAAACAAAACAAAACAAAAAAACCAAAAAAACAAAACAAAAAACAGTCATAACAATATACTGTAATAAAAGCAGTGTGAACATTTATTTCTGAAATTTTCCATTTCATGTTGGACCACGGTCGCCCACAGTTAGCTGAAACTATGGAAAGTGAAAGCGTGGATAAGTGGAGACTACCGTATGGGTATCCTACATACCTCTCAGGTGGTACTGAGAGAACCCAGCAATGAGTATTGAACACCCTCCGTGAGCTGAGTTCTGGTTCATCCCAATGGAAGGTATTAGAGAAGGATGAACAAAGTCCCTGTCCAATCTAAGTGGCGACTCTAAGACACACATGAAATAATGATCAACAACATAAGTCATCACTTGGCCTCGGCTTTAGGATATCTTAGAGAATACGCAAAATAATGAACTCAACCCAGATTTGAGAATTTCTATGGTGTTAACGCTAGTACCTTGTGTTTCCCCTGCAATACTCAATCTTTGACGTTTTCCACTGAAATTGCTTGCTTTACCTGCCTCCAGCCCTCTCCACAAATGTGTGCACCCTAGTCCAATTCCTTCTCACCGGATTACTTGCTCAAATTATCTCTCGAGTGTAGCCCTGTGAAACCCACCCAATCTCTTTGGCTCCCATGGTACATTAACATATATTCGTACTCATTTTTTGTCCAAATCTTTGCTTCTCTTTCTGGAGGAGCCAGACAGGCCCATGAATGCCCTTCCTACTGCCCTAAATTCCCCGAATTCAATTGATAAGGTTGGAAAAACGGGGAAGTTAGCATGGAAGTCGACTGCCAATTCAGGCAGGTGAAGGAGTTCTAATTCGGTCAGGACACCCGCTTTGTCCTATTCAATCTGCCTTCACATTTAAAGGGCCAGTTGTAAAATTACCCCATCTTCACAAATTCATATCTAACCAACTGGAAATTATTTTCACTGCAAATGTGATTGATTTTATAGAGTCCTGTTTTTTAATCAGGAGTACTTCTAATGCACTGCAGTATTTGTTTACTCAGTGACCAAGAAAATTGAGAAATATAGGTTAAACAAAAACTTCATGAAACATTTTTGAAAGTTTGTTTGTAAATGGTAAACAGAGTCAGTTGAGGGAGGAAGGAGGAAGAACTACTAGATGGCACAGTGATTCTATTACTTTAAAGCATTTTAGGAACATTTCTGTTTTATAAGTTAAGATTAATCTTGGGCCTAGATATAACATATATATTCATTATGAGCTATACAGGTCCACAAATACCCTTCTTACATTCCTATGTATAAAATGCCGTATATATCTATATATCTGTATCTCCATCTATCCATGCATATATTATATCTATCTATCTATCTATCTATCTATCATCTATATTATATTTAGGCCTATACATAATTTCTATTTTATAAGATAAATTCATCTGTATAGGCATTTAACTAACTCTAGGTTAATGTTATTCTGAGATTACCTGATTATATGGCAGTTGGATCTAGAAGTCAGTCCCAAGCACTGAGCCTGGGATAAGGTTAACTTTGCTGTAGATTAATGTCAGACATTCTTCAGGAATCAAAACTACTTTAGTATAATCTATTGATGATAGTTAAATATTTTGCTATTCGAGTCCTATTAGTTACTGACTCCAGACTCCTTTTTTTTCCAAGAGAGGTTGTTGATTTAATAACTGTCAGCCAAAGAAGTTCATCAGTAGCTGAAATCCACAGCAAGTTAGATCATAATGAATCTTAAATTTTAGAAGGAATGTTTTAGCAATATTGAGTCACAAAAGAAAAAGAGTTGAAAACAAAATCACCTTGAAACTTCCATCAGCTCACTAGATTCTCTGAATTCTATAAAAGAGAGAAATAATACCAAGTACAATTGAGACTGGAGAAGATCTTATGGTGGAAATCTCTCAGATTCCTTTATTCCAGGAAGATAATTCTGAGCTTGAGAATTGAGTGTTTTCTCTCATGGACCTTGGATTGAAAGGCTATTGTATCCAAGGATGTTCACTGTGGCATAACTCTTGCTGTTTGCACAACCTGCAAATGATCCAAAGCTCAGAGTTATAATTAAGGACCTTGTTACACCATAAAAGATTTTCAAATTTTAATCTATGACAACCCACACAGCACTCAGAGCTTAAATACTTTATTGACCAGGCTGGCAGGCTGACTCCTCTGTTGGAGCTGGGAGAGTCTTGCTTCAATTTATCTCTCCCACACTACATATTTGTAGTCATAAATCTTTTGCTAGGCTCTTTGAGCATTAAAAATAGCCTGGCATTGCTGGCTTTCCTTGTGGTACCGTGAGAGCCAAATCAAAGGTGCCAGCCTCCTGTGATCTTTCCATCGTGCGCTGCAGCAGGAAACGTTTACATCTGTCCCGACCCTCACTGTCTAAGTGTCAACTCAAACAACAGCATTTCCCATTCAGAGTTCGGCTCCATCTCCCCAGATGCCTCCCTTATCCAGATAGGGCAGCTGAACAGCAGTCTGGCCCGAGCTGTTCCTCTGCCAGCCTGGATCGGTTTCCTCTTCTCGATGGTGACTCTGGGTGGTGTGTTTTCTTCGTTTTGCAGGGATCCCACTAGATGGAGCAGAATAGCTATGCTGCCACCAGGGTCCGGCCTATGAGTTTTCACTAGGACCACCGGAGGAGAGAGGCGGAGGGAGCAACAAAGGGCCAGAAAGAGTTTCTGGAGGTGCAAAACAGAGGTCATTTGAATACAGGTTCTAATGCAGATCAGAACTAGGTCAAGAGCTAGAGAGTGACTCCACAAGTATCAGTCAGGTTGTTTAGAGAAGAGACCAACGTGTTCAGATAGAATGCTATTTTATGAATTTCCTTCTTCAGATGTGAGCATGTTATTTGGTTTAGATTTTTATTTCAGTAGTGAGTAGTAAGAAACATTATGGGGGTCGTCCCACAGACACTAAGGGGAAATTCCTGTGTCTCTTCCTTTTTCTTCTAAGCTCTTTTTCTAATCTTTTGTAAAATCAGGTTTATTGGGATATAACTGTTATCTAATAAACTGCACATATTTAAAACAAACAATTTGATAAGTTTTTTATTTGACGGTTTCCACGAGATAATCATTTCCATCAAGATGATGAAAATATCCATGACCCCCTAATATTTCCTTGGGCTCTTTGCACTCCCTTCCCATCCCACTCTCATCTCCAGGCAACGACTGATCTGTTTTCTGTTAGTATAAATTAGTTTGTATTTTCTCGACTTTTATATAAATGGCATCAAACAATATGCGCTCTTTTTGTTTTAGCTTCTTTCTGTCAACACGATTATTTTGGGATTTATCTGTATTGCATCATGTATCGATGGTGATGGATGCTGAGCAGCATTCCATTGTGTGGATATACTACAGTTTGTTTATCCATTCACCTGGATAATGGACATTTGAGTTGTTTCCAGCTTGGAACTATAACAAATAAAGCTGCTATGGGCATTTGTTTACAAGTTTTTGCATGCCTTCATTTCTCTTGGTTAAATATGTAGGAGCAGAATAGAGAATAGCTACTCTTGGGTAGATACCTGGAATAGGTTTATATGAAAGAGTATGTTTGACTTTTTAAGGAACCACCAAACCCTTTTCCAAAGAGGCTGTACCATTTTATATTCCCACTGACTGAGAGTCCCAATTCCTCCACATCCTGACTGGCTTTTGCTGCAGTTTCTACTAGGGCACATCAATGCAGCAGCCTGCAGGGCCATCTGCATCAAACATAGCCTCTTATCTCTGGCCACACATCAAAGAGTCAAGGTTTTGGCTGGACGAAGAAGAAAAACAGACTGAGGGATATTAATGACCTAACATGAACAGAAACTATCTATTTTGTGAGCTTCCAAATAACTAAAGAAGAACTTTTGCAGTATAGTGTTTGTCAGAACCATGGTGTAATAAATTAATGTGGATCAAAATTTCTGGCCATTATTATTCAGGAAGAAAGGAAAGTACATATGCTTTGTCTTTCTTTTTACAGAATCCAGTAAATGTTATTTGTAGACTGACTAATGTGTGATGTTCAGAGCTAGAAACATCTACTTTAGACAGTTCTTAACAAAGAGAAAAGTGGTTCTGACCATGGTCATTTAGCCCAAATTCCCTTCTACCTTTTTCAGAACACAAGTGCCCAGAAGCTCACTACCTCCTGGGGAAACCTGGTTCTAGTCAAGAGTTTTGTTCATGGAGCAGATTTTTATCTAAGGAATTAGTAACTACTGGCCTGGGCACATGAAGTAACTTAGACTCAGATGGTCCACATAACACTGCTCAAACAGAACAAGTCCACAGTATAAGGAAGCTAAATCAGGCTTCAGACGATAGCACCTCTTTTATTAGGTTAGTGCAAAAGTAATTGTGGGTTTTGCCATTAAAAGTAACGTCAAGAAACCACAATTTCTTTTGCACCAACCTAATACTTCTCTTGTTTTGTACATCTTAAAATCGTATAACCGGGCAGTATCTTAGGGCCATTGGGATCTCGGCTCTGGGACTTAGTTATCCCAGAGCTAACCATCCTCAGCATGGTGCTCACAGATAAATATTGTGAGTTTCTGTAGTCATTTCCACATCACACATCTCAACAGAGAAACAAAAAAATCCACATGGAAAATCTAGCAGACCTACAAGTGAGAGCTAGGTGGGAGACTCTTCACCTGCCCCCAAAACTAGTTTATGTGCATGTGACAAAGCGGGCATTTTTATTGTTCAGAGACTAAAACACACAGAAAATTATGAAGTGCACAAAAGGATTTTCCACACTGCTGAACCTTGCAAAGTGTTCACAGTTGAGTTCCCCTTTTTGAATTCATTATCTCAAGGCAGCATTTGGTTTGGAAAGCCGGGGCAGCTGAGCTGAAAATGTGTATTGTTATTACTTGAAGTTTCTGAGAATAACCTGCACAGACTGCAGTGTTCAGAACCAGTTTTGTTCTTTGCAAATTCTCTGTCAATGAACTTTCTCTTATTCGAGTCATTGGCAAACATGAGAGCCTATGTTAAATACTGATTTAGGGCATATTCCTAATCATTTGTTTTACTAGCATGTATTTTGGAGAGCTACTTGTAGCTGAAGTGGTTGTGAGTACTTTCCCTAAAATTGTATCACTTTCATTTTCACATTCTTTAATTTGAAATATTTTAACCAGGGGGTGAATATTTAGATCACATCCACAACGAGTCCTTACATAACCACTTTTCTATTAGGTTATTTTCCTTGTAGTCCCACAGATATATCATCTTCACTTCTGCCTTCTATGCCTTTCCTCACTTATTTTTCTTGCTTTTTACCATCCCATTCCTGCTTGTCATTCAGTGTGTGCATTCCTGCCCCTTCTCTAAGACTCATGAAACCATCAAAGCCTATAGAGACCTCTCTTTCCCCTGACTCCCTATGACAGCTCTTTTCTGTCCTATTAATCTGACAGCTAATGAGGTGGTGCTTCATGACATCTCTTTTATTTTTAATTTTGAACAACAATTTAAAACTGTGATTATGATTTAATTTTTGATCTGTTTATATCTTGCCTCTCTAAGTAGACTGAGCACTCCTTCAGATCGAGGGCTACCTGTTTCCACCATTTAGTGCCCATACCAGCATCAAATCTTGCTGATTTCACGCCCCAGTTTGTGAATGGTCTCACAAGAGTTTATTTAATGGAGCTGGGAAGTGAACGAGTTATTGAAAAGCAGAAATAAATTGCTGTTAATTGCTGCCATTTGCAATTTGCAATTGGAAGTAGCAAGGTAAATGTTAGTGCACATATATAATACAATTGTATTGATTGGATTGTCTTTTTCAAGGTTATTGTTGCAATTAAATTGACCTTTTGCTGGTACAGAAATAACTTGTTTAATGAAAACTGAACAAATGAATTGGGCATAACTTGAATATAGAAAATAATCAGAGCATTGGATGTAGGTCTTTGTTAAATCACAACAAAGGCCAAGTATGGACCTGTTAGGTAGTTGTGCTCAAATGAAGAAATAGCTCTTAGGAAGCCAAAACCAAAAACTACGTGGTGGTGATGTCATAATACCACACACAGGACATGTAATAAATTTGTTGTTGCTCTCTGCAGCTCACTGAGCATTGAGGGATCTTCTTGGGTGCATTAGGCATGATGCTAGATCTAGAATCACTTTGCAAGAAGTAAGCACTGTGCAAAGGAAAGGATTACTCAGGCACCACTTCTGGCATCTGCACATATTCCCTAGCCTTAGCTCCAGGACACTTACATTAACTGGTTAATTGCAGAACCTCTGAGACTCTGAGACACGAGATTATCTAGGATAAGAACCAAGGCTTATGGCACCTTAGGAAATACAATTCTTCTTATCTCTGCCCAGGATCTTACATTACAAATGGGAAATATTTCACTGAATACATCGGATCTTTGGTGACCATCTCCTCCTTGATAGAATGTCATTTAGTGAGTTTTATACTGTGCCCAGCACCATGAGGCAATGAAGAAGTGGTGAAAATGAGAAAGAACCAATATAAAGGGGCACATTGCAAGGGAAGGATGGAGAAAGCTTTAAGATCTTGATAACATTCAAAAGCTCTTCTAAAGCTGCAGACAGTTCAGATAATGAAGATGAGAATGAGGTGCATACGCTGATTCCTGCTGATGTCCAACAGGGACAAGAACATTAAATTGGGAAGTTCTGGACCCTCTGTTGTCAATAGCACTCATAATAACTGTGTTTGCTGTACCACTTTGACCGGTACATTTAAACCTCTCTTTCCTGGCCTATGAAAGGAGATGGGAGCAATTAACCTCTCAGACATCTTCAAGCCTTACCAATCTCTATAATCAATTATCCCAGACCTCCTGTGTGAACCTCCCACACCTGACTATCTTAGAACTGACTGCTGACCACCACTTACAGACCTTAAAAGATGTCAATGAGCCAGACCAGTAGCTTATCTTGAGCAAGTCTATGCTTTTGGACTGGGGAGATAGTGCCACATCTTCTACTTCTCTCTCTCTCTCTCTCTTTTTAACTTTTCCTAATCAGAATCTTCTTCTGCCTCAAACCTTATTTTTCCATTCTTCCTTTTTAGAATTCTCTGTGTTATCTTTCTTGGGTTGTTTACATCCAACTTTCAGATCCCTTTTAAATGAATATTTTTTGGCATGTACAAAACACCCATAAGCGTCTGTAACTTAGATTATGTAGGTGTCTATCCAGGATTTAATAAGGCCTGAAGTCTGGAGGAAAATGAAATTAGAGGAACTAAATAGATTCTTATATTGGTTGGATACCAGAAACCCAGAATAAATATCCCAAGTGGCCTTACTCTGCAGGTTATTGAAATCTAGAATTTCTCACTGAAGCAATCTGCATGTTAGAATTCTAAAAGCCCTTTAAAATTGGCACCCCTATCATTTCTTTTTCTTTTTTCTTTTCTTTTTTTTTTTTTTTTTTTTTTGTGGGGGAAAGGGGCTCATTTTTCTGGACTTTGAACTACATAATGGCAACTGTGGCTATGCTTGTGCCCTATCTCTTTGAGATTTGGACTAACTAATGGGTGTCCCTGTCTGCCTTTATTATTTAAGAAGCTCTCTCACCATTCCTGTCATAGCCTCTTTTATGCCTGGCCTACTGAGCAGAGGTTCATCCTTCAGTCGGTTAGCGAGCTTTTGTCAAGATAGATGGAATTTTAGACTTACTCTGAAGTGCGGTCCCTCTCCATCTGCTTAGGAAGCAGCTCACAAATTCTTCTTGTTGTTTCAGATGTGATCATCAATCTCCTGCCAGAGGAAATTAAGAACTGTTATTTGTTTGTTGGGCAGGAGAGATTCCAGAGTTTTGACCCCTAATTCATTCCCTACTCTTTATGCTTTGGCTGTAACATCTAACTAAGGGTTTGCAGGGTCTTCTTTTATTTCTTCAGATTCGTTGCATTAAAAATTGTTTTATCCCATTAGTGTCTCATTTCATCACAGTTATTAAAAACAAACACAGCCACTTTGTAGCCCAGTTTTGTCTTCCATCTTCCATCCACTGTGCTGCTTCCCTGGAGAGTCTGTCTCTCAGCAGCTGCTGGTTGGATCATTGAGGCCTTAACCCAGGAGAAGTGCCATCTCTCTCAGAGGTGCTGACTGTAATTGGCTGGTCCCTTTGCCACTGCGGGTGGTAGCAAATGTGTCTCCAGGACATAAAATATTGGTCCCCAGAATGTGGAGAGAGAAATGGCTAAAGGCCCAGTTTAGTAGTGAAGCAATGAGCTTTATTTTTTAAATTATTCAGTAAGTTAAGAAAACGTTTGAACTTCGGGTCTTACTGCCATTGCTACTGATGAGGAATAACAGAGGTGAAGGAATATTGTTTGATAAAAGTGGAAATCCATATAATTTACATGCTGAACATTGTGATTGCATGTTCAGGTGGCAGAGTCTGATTTACTTTTCTGATCAGGGTTTTGACAGAAAGAGCCTGCAGTGCCCTTCTCTCCTCCATCATCAGCAGGCTCTTCCAGCAGAAAAGGTGATGATGTGGTTTCATTTCCACAGCATACTTTTATTTTTACAGAGAGTAACCTGGAAATCAAGGCAAACCAAAACACAAAGCGAGGGCCAGAGTCTGTGTTTGACATTGTTATTCTCCTTCTTTTATTTATCCTTCCTCTGACCATTATGATAGAGTTCTAAAGAACCTGCAGGAGCATTGAGACCAGCTCCTCATTTCACAGGGCATTCATGTGGATTACTCAACATCACTGAGCTTTTTATTGACAGATGGAGAGTCAGGATTCAGGCTTCCTTACTTCCCTTCCAAGCTTTGTCCCCAGTATTGATTTACAAAGGGAGCTCTTAGGGAATCAATCAAAGACACTGGCATACTGTTTACCAAGGGGTTAATAGTGTAATCATTGTAATCACTTGTTGAGGATGTACTTTGTGCCTGGAACTTTCCTAAAACCGGAAGATCGTTTTAATCTTAACCAAAAAACTACTACTATTATTATATTCATTAAAGAAGAAGAAGAAGCCATTGAGGTACAGTGGGTTTGATAGGTGGCTCATGGTCACACAGTTGGTGCTTTGTGGATTGGGAACTCAAGTCCAGATCTGTGGGATTCTAAGATAACGTATTTGAAACTATTACATTCAGCTGCCTGTCAACATCCTGGCCTGTTAGACATTGTTGTGATCTATGTGCATGCAATTTCATAGCTTGCTTTTTTTTCACTAAGCATCCCATGTTATGAAAAACCATAGCATACCTGTTTTTAAAAATTCTTCATAATTATTATATTTATGGCTTAATAATGTTATTTCTGACATCTTGCTTTATGTTATCTGTTTTTTATATCCTCTTAATGTTTTCTTTTTGTTCTTTTTCTATTATTTTCTGAAGCAATTTGCAACTTATATTTAACTGATGATGAATCGAAAGAATTGAGCCATGTTCCAGCCCCTCCTCTCCTATATACAAGATGGAATCATTTGCTTCTTTGTTTCTTTGCCTCACCCCCTTTCTTAGGCCCTGTGTCTTTAACTTGAAGCTCAAAGCACTTTTTACAACTTTACTATTTCTGACACATTATACACACACACATTTGTAGATAGATACATAGATGGGGGGGGGAGAGAGAGAGAGTGTATGTGTGTGTGTGTGAGTGTGTGTGTGTCTTGAAATAACTTTATGACATGTTAATTTGAGTGACTGTAGGGAATCCACATGGAGATGCCCAGGAGACCAGCAGCTCAGGGGTCAAGTCCGGCTCATAGATATTCCTTTAGGAGTTATTAGCATATAACCAGGAATTATTAGCATATGATCCATTTAAGGTTGCAGAGATGTTTCAGGGAGTAAATGCAAAGATAGAAGAGAAGCAGGCTGAGGAGGATGGGAGTCTAGTGAACACCAACATTTTAGAGACCTATGATAGTGAATGAGAAAAAGGAGTCAGAGAAGTCAGAAGAAAATTAAGAGAAAGGGGTTCTATTCATTGGAGTAGAGGGTTCCAGGAAGGTGGAATGTTTTAGAGAACATACTTGGAGACTGCCCCCTGGATCTGATGCTATGGGCCATTGGGGAGGTTAGTAAGTGCCATTCCATTGGGATAATGAGCATGCAGGACACAGGGCTGTGGCTGAGGAGAAAATAAAAGGTTCAGAGGCAGCCTGCTTTCTCTCTCTATGCTGAGCTTCTGGTTCTAGCTCTAGCACTAACTATTTAGTGACTTTGAGCAATAATTCATCTTTCTGAACCTCAGTTTCCTAAGCTCTACAATTTAGGGAAATGGATTACAGATGTCTAAATACACTCCAATTCTAATGCTACACATACTATGATATTGCTAGGTGTTAAACTCTCCCTAGACACCCAAGACAAATACTTCAAGGGGAAACATTAACTCTAGAGTAATCCTCAACTTTTGGGCTAAATGAGTCTTAAGGGAGGTCAAATATCTGATCTTCTGAATATTGCTGTTGTTATCTGTACCATTTTTATACTTTAATTTTAGTAATGAGTGATTAGTGTACCCTTTTAATATCTCCTCAATGGTGTTCCTTCCCACAGGTTTATGGACAATTTTAAGTAAGTCCTTAGTAGCACTGATGCAGGGATTATTAGAACCCACATCTTCGTGTCCATCTAGTCCATGTACCAACTACGTCTGGCACCTGATATGTTCCTTAAACTTTACATCTTGTTTTCTCCTTCTTTGAAATGCCATTTGTTAAAATAATGATATTTAAAGCAACAATCGAATTGGTACCACAGAGGGAGTTTGCTCAAATAATCAGTCTTGACATTCATTCCTGGTTTGGTGTTCTACCACTCCAATCACTGGCCTCTCTTCAGAGGCCCCCACCAACTTCCCAGTTTGAGAAATGGAAATCTGTACAAAGAGAGGGACCTCAATGAAACCCTCCCAAACTGTGTAATGAAAAAGGAAGGCTCTAGCGGGCTCTCGTGGAACCAGTTAGGGTGATGACTCCCATTACACTATAAAGAAAGTCAACCAAACCAAAGATCCTAACTTTCTACACGTGATATAACTTCTCCTACAACTAGCCACGATCTCATCCATTTGACTCTGGCTCTCTTTGTTATTGGATGATAGTTCATTTCTGAATTATTAGAAGGCTAAAAACAAAAATAGGAAAAAGAAAATGGCAGACAGCAAAACCTGCTTTGGGCCCCGTATATAATCTAGTTACATGAGAAGTACTACCTACAAACAATTAAGAGTCATTGGAGCTAATGGATTTTTCTCTTTCTGGTGGAGTCTAGTCAACGTTTACCAGAAAATTGCCTTAATATTTTTAAATCCCTATTTTATTAGTAAACTTGTAGATAAAATGTCAGCGTTTTAAATGGCTGCAGTTTTAGTTATTTTAATTAATTTTCAGTCAAAAGAAGTTGATTTTATCCACATTATTGCTTGCAAATTGTTAAATTTTGTTTGTATAATAAACTTTTAAAAGTTTCTAGAGTTAATTCCTCTGGACAAGCTTCAGCATGTTGCTTAGACCTCTATTATAATACTTAAAACATCCTATTAGATGTTGTGGTAAATTATTTACATCTCTCTATGCCTCACTATTTTGGCAGTTCTTGAAGGAAAATGATTAAGTCTTGTTTATTTATTTATTTATTTATTTATTTATTTACTGACCCTCTTAAAGCTGGAACAGAATCTTGTGCATAGTTACTGCTCATTAAATATTTTCTGGATTACTAAACTCTGAGGAGGTGTTAGTATTAAGAAGATAATTTAAATACTTATCCATTTGGTTATATGCCTAATTCTTTATGCCTTTAATTTTCTGTTTAGTGGCACCATTTATTCCTTGCTTTGTGAGGTGCTAGCTAGAATCTTTGCTGTGTAATGCTTAGTTCTTTAGAAATTCAAAGTTCTTGGCTCAGCCTCTTGGGTTGTCCTGCCTTTTATAGATGCAGTAAATTTGATCACCATCAAGGGCTGTTAAACAACATGCAGTGATAAAAATAGTTCCCTTTGCTGACATTAGGTGTTTTCTGAAACAGCTCGATAAATTCTGGTCAACAGAAACTCTTTGTGATTTCAAAAGTCGGAAAGTGAACTGTTGACATGGATCTGGGCAGATGGAAAATAAATTGCCCTGTAGTTGCTCAGAAATATGTCCTAGGTGCTTTCTACCATAACTAGTCGTTGACTGTGCCTTCAGTTGATGATGTTACAATAGAAGTTATGCAAGCTCACGAGGTTACAAGAGGACTTGTAGGAGGCAACTTGTTTGCAAGGTGACGTATCTGCAGGAGGCGTAATGGGTAGGGTGAGTGGGAGTGGTAAGTTGGGGAGTTTTGCAAAGAGCATTGATTGTAAATTTCATTTATCGGGTTCTTGAGAAGGAGAATGGTGATATTGGTAACTGCAACAAAGAAACACTGGCCTTAAAATAAGGCCGGGAAGCAGTAGTAGCAGATGTAGCTCTCCTTTCCTACTTAGTTTCTATGCCAGTCCTTCCTGCATTTAGCAAACTTCACTCCTCAAACTATACTTTCACATCACCATTATCTTTATTATTTATTATATTAAACCCAACCCAAAACAAGTAGAAAAATACACCAAACTGGAAGTGCAGAGGCCAGGTACCTGGTATCTTTCTGTGTCTACCCAGCCAGGTAAAGTTGAGCAAGTTTCATAACCTTTCTGGAGCTATCGTCTCTTCTTGAGAAGACTCAATTTGCACTACGTGATATCTAAGTATATGTACTAAGACATCTCAATTAATTTTCAAGCCCTTCTATTTCTCATGACCACCCTGACTTTTTAGACTTGTTTCCTATTAGTTCTAAAACAGGGTATGTCCAGATACAAAACTTTGTACCTGCATAATAGTTGTTTTTTTGTTTGTTTGTTTTTGTTTTGTTTTGTTTTGTTTTTTTGAGACAGAGTCTCACTCTGTTGCCCAGGCTGGAGTGCAGTGGCACGGTCTCAGCTCACTGCAACCTCTGCCTCCTGGGTTCAAGCAATTCTCTGCCTCAGCCTCCCAAGTAACTGAGATTACAGGCACCTGCCACCACGTCCGGCTAATTTTTTTGTATTTTTAGTAGAGATGAGGTTTCACCATCTTGGCCAGGCTGGTCTTGAACTCCTGACCTCATGATCCACCCACCTCGGCCTCCCAAAGTGCTGGGATAACAGGCATGAGCCACCGCACCCAGCCAATAGTTCTTAAAATAACTTTTGAACCTTTGTTGTGGAGCCTCAATTCCCTATTTCTGTGCTCTCTCACCTTGCATGTCCTCATCTTCCTTACCTTGCAGGCCCTAGGAGGGATTGAGCTACATTCCAATCTAACTGCTGTTCTTTTGCACTGGCTTGGTTCTAATGTATATCTCCTTCACCTCTGATGCTCCCCAGTCCACTCCCCTCAACCTCTTTTTTTTTTTTTGCAAACTTTCTCAATCAAAATCTCTTCTTTCAAGATTTGATTCATTATCATCTCTTTGAGGACACAGTATAAGAGTAATAGATTCTGGAAGCATCATTGTAGATTGAATTTACTAAAGCATTTTAATGATAATCAAGAATTGTAGGATTCTAGTCCCAGATCTGCCACAAACAACAAGGCCATTATCCACTTTGGGCCCCATTCTCCTACTTTTGTATAACAGCATGGAGATAGGGTTGGGAGTTGAAGTTTAGCAGAGAATGTATATTCTCAAACATTTTCATGGGAAGGTAGAGCAGCATATAAATAAGTAAGATACGTCTGGGGTAAGATCATAGAGAGTGCTGAAGACTGAAAAGAGGCATTCCATTATTTTTTTAAAGTAATTTGCATTCCAAGCCAAACATGCTTGCCAGTTGAATTCAAATCCTAGGCCTCTGATACACAGGTTATGAATTTGGGGGCCACTGTAGTACCTTTTCAATCCAATATGCATATTTGTTCTTCAACTCTATCTATATCTCTATTAGATTACATTACAATATTATATGTTAACAGCAATTTTTTGTAAGTTTTTTTTCTTAACCTGTTTCATCTGTTTTGACTCTTGACTCATATATTATGTGCATTCTTTATTCATTTTATAAGCCCCTATAACACCTACCACATGCTTCTGCCCACATTGATTCTCAGAAAAAGCTTGCTGAAATTTGCATTGAAGAGGGCTAGGAACTAAAAGTTGGAAATACTGTAGAAAAAAATAAGAAAGAAAGGATGAAGGAAAAGTATCTGAAACAGAATAAGAAACCACTGTAAAAGTGTAGCCAAGGTATAGGGGAGCTAGTTCAGGGACTCTGCGCAGGTCTGGCCCTTTGAGCCACATCAGAACACAGGTTTCCAGAGCTAAGCTGAGCTAAGGGTCTTCTGACCTAGTGTTTCCCAAATTGTGGAGCCTAGGAAGAAGACATATGAGCACCTTTTTATTTTCATAGCTGGTCATTTTAATATACATTGGAAAAGTTGCTTTGTATTTTAATGGGTGTTAGAAAAATACAGATTTCCCAATTACAGAAGCAGTGGGTTTTTCTTTTTAAATTTAGAAAAGCATTAAATAATAGGTAGTGTATAGATTTAGCAAAGTCATGAAAATTGTATTTAAATTATTAAGTTTGAGGAAATTCCTTTGTTTTTCAAAAGAAGAAATTGACCTGGCCAAGATCACACAGTGAGTAACTAGTAGAGTTGGGCTATATCTCAAATGGAAGAGACGGAACCTGGGTACTTGGTGCTCTCACTCTCCCTATGAGTTGGATGGGTTTCATATTCCTCCTCTTACTCTGCTGTTCATGCAGAAATTGAACATAATGAGCTCAAGCTTCCAGGGTTGTCCTGAGCAGGTCCAGGGGGATGAATGGGTCCTGACATGGCAGGAGTCCCAGAAATGCATGTCTCCTCCACATGTTACCCACCAGCCTTCCTGTGTCAATGGATGTTCATCTTTCCACTGATCTGTGTTTGAGAAAATTGATTTCCTAATCCTTTCATGGTTAGCAGAAAATTTAGATACATCTTACATCTGTGTTGTTCTTTCAAAATAATTTCACCTACAGTATCTATTTGAATCCTCATATGAACCCAGGGGGTTAAGAACAGAATGTGTGGTTATCCCCATTTTCCACATGAAGAAAGCCAGTGCCCCATGGTAATACAGTGATTCCATACGGGCTCTGATGCCTTTCTTATAGCTCACTGCTGTTTCCTCTTTCTCCTTTCAGAAAGAAAGAATGAAAGAAAAACAATGTACACTGATCTAAATGAGCTGTAATTGCTGGGCTTCAGTCCCGTATTTATATTTTATAATGCTGATTTCTTTCAAATAGATTTGTGAGCCATGTCTGTAATGAATTCTCCCAGGAGATAAATGACTAACTTGTTTCAAAGAGAAAATTTGTCCATCAAACTCCCGGGCCGTGTCTTGAGATTCAGTACTTCTCTCCTACCCCAACTTTGTTTATGCCATGTCTGAATAAAAGATCCCACATTTCCCTGAGATAAAAATAAGTTAAAAGAAAGCTATATTGGTGACTTAAGAGTTTCCTATTGTTCCAGGAAAGGATGAAAGGCAGATTAGTTTAGCTGAAATGTGTGTGTGTGATGTGTGTGTAACCTTACACACCCACACACACATGCACACATCACATATACATACACACACACCCCCCAAAGTGGTCTTTACATTTATGAACTCTGTTGGCTTTGCAGGAATCACATGCCATTGCCATTGTCTTTTAGTATCCAGGAAAATAAATACAGGTCTTTTTAGGACTTCACTTTCCTGCCACCCTTCCCTCAGGCAGGTGGAATATTTCCAAGAGCTTTAGACTACTGCTTATGCCAACTTTTTAATGCATTTGTGTCAGCAGTAATACTGCTTTATTAAATGAAGCTTTTTCATTGTGGATAGGGGATGTATTAAATGCAGCAAGCCTTCTAATCACAGAGAGCCGGCACAGCCCCACTCTCAGTAGCAGGTTACCAGCCACTCTCCCTTTATTAATGGGCTTCCTTTGTCAAAGGAGGGAATGCAGCATCTTCAGAAACCCATTAAAAGGCACAGCCTTTTGTTGCTGCCCTCAGCCATACCATGTGAATTCAGTTTTCCCCTGTATCAGGGAAAATTCCTCACAAAAATATACACGTGGGCTCTCTCTAGCCAGCAACACTCCCTCATAGGCTCTGTATTTTCAGTCTCACACCCAAGTCCACGCACTGATGGGTGTGTTAGTAGCTCCTCTGTGCTGCTTTCATCTGCCTGGATGTTGAGACAGCTGTGGCACATCTGAATACAAAATCAGTAGAAACTATGATAACATGGCAAGAAAATAACCTCTCTTTTCCAGAAACATCCAGGATCCTTCTAGAAATCCTTTGAAACTTTGTTGCTAATACATTTGTTGCACCATCTAGGGAAAAATATCCCTACTTCTGGATAAACATGTGTCATCAATTCAAGTTTCCTCCACTTGGGGGAGTGACTCACACCAGCCCTAGAAAGCGGTCATCCAGCCTTCCACTTGAACAACTTCAGTAACGCAGAATCCCACAGATCTTGAGGAACACCAGTTCATCATTGCAGCGATCTGGAATGTTTCATACATGCTTTTTTATGAAGCAGAAGCTTCAAAATTTTGCTGAAGCCAAACATAGGACAGATTCTAGCAAAGCTGTAGGTGAATGAGAATTTCACAGCTTGAACAACAAGAACTATTAATACATGAAGCAGCAATTGAATGAATAACACCATTGGTTCATCTCTTCTGGGCATTTAGTAGAAGCTGCTGTGTCTAGAACACTCACTTGATTCAAAAGGAGTTCAGTTGCCCATTTTATTGGGGCTTCATTTTGTAGGAAGGACGACCTCACTTTAACTGTATCTGTGAATATGACCCAGTGTTTCCTCTTTAGTTAAAATCGATGTATCATGTTTAAAGACTGTCTTTTTATTCTGGAAAGTTCTGAGGATCCAGGTGCACCATTACAAGGGCATTTTAGTCTTCAGTGTAGCACTGTCTTGCCTGTTTTTGCTTCTACTTCTTCTTATCTACCATTTCTCCTTCTTATTAATTTTGAGATAGGTGGTTACAATTTAAAAATATGTAAAATATATGTATATAAATACATACATATAAATATATAGTATATAATCATTTAGAATCATGTATCTTACTTGTTAGACCCAAAGCCGATCTATATTGGCTGTGTTGCACTCAGCAAATCATTCTGCTTGTTTTAAAGTGAGAATAATAATGAGACCTACCTTAGAGTATCACCACAGGGAACAAATTTTCAGATGACACATGTAGTAATAGGACTTTTGAAAATATAAAGAACCCTGCAAATGTTAATGATTGCCTCTGCTGTGAGAAAGGACAGACAGAATAAAGGACTTTTCATCATATTCTGTGGCCTGGGTGTAGTCACCCTGATGAACACAGTGCTGGAGAGAGGCTGGAAGGTAGATCTCCAAGGAGAGTTCCCATGAATGTGGGATTCATCAATCCATGGATGGTGCATTAGTGTGCACAGTGCAGCTCAGTCCTAAACCATTCATGTGGATGTGATTATTTTTTCCTCAAGCATTCGCTCTCTGGTATATGTTGCAGCTCTGACTTCGGCATTCTGTCAGGAATAAGCAATAATTGAACAAGGAGGCCAGATGTTAGTGTCCATGAATACAGAGATGCTCATAGGGAAGTCTACACCCTGGCAGTCATCAGTGAGGTTGATTACACTGCAACTTGCTTTCTGAATTTTATTTGTATTCAGAAAGCAAGACAAGCATCCCAAGAGCGAGGAATCCTATCTGTGGTCAAATTTAAAATTGTCACATACAGTTGTGAAGGTTGCACACTGCACAAAGTAAGGGTGCATCACACACACCCTGGACGTTAGAGAGTTGTATATTTATTATGACAAATTCCTGAAGTGTGTGGTTTTAACAATCTAACATTTTGCAATATGTTTCTAACAGATGGATGTAAAGTAAGGTACTGTATGGGCTAGCTAAAAGGATACATTTTTCTTGCTTTGAAGCATTTTATTGTTCTTTATGTGAGCTCTATGTGTGAGCTTTTCCTATCTTGGGCAGAATGACAGTCAATTCTTCTCAGACTGAAGTGAGCAAAACTTCCTTTTAAAAATCTTCCAATCTTAAGAATCTCAGGTTATTTTTTTGCACTTAGGAAGCTTGCAGCTGCTCCTAAATCAAAGTAAATTTGTTATCTGAAAAGTCAACTTAATTTGTGCAACATTTTTTCTGCAGATCCTTGTCCTAAGGGAAGTAGAAGACAGCGTCCTGGAACACACAACAGTGCAAAGTAGAAGCTTTATTTATGTCGCACAGTGTGAGGGGCATGGCAAAGTGT
Source organism: Theropithecus gelada (assembly GCF_003255815.1). NCBI lineage: Eukaryota > Metazoa > Chordata > Mammalia > Primates > Cercopithecidae > Theropithecus > Theropithecus gelada. The sequence goes on from NC_037681.1 coordinate 101,139,795, forward strand.
GGAGATGGGAGTGAGATTATGGTATTGCATTGGAGTCGAGACATATAGTCAAGCTAGGGAATGTTCCACTGAGCCGTTGATGATAAACAGACCATCTCCCTATTTCCAGAGGCAACAGGGAGATTGAATCTTTTTTATATGCAATTCTGCATGTTTGAGAACTGCTTCAGTGGAAGTATCTTTAGGGAGCTTTTCACAGGCATCAAAACCATAACCGGCAGGGAAGGCAGAAGGAACTCACTTATTAGACATAACCCTGGTAGGACGGCAGTTGCTTATTGAGCCTGGATTCCTCTACTGGACAAAGGGGCACATATTGAGTTTGGCAGGACTACCAGGATTGGCAGGACCTTTGGTGGAAAGGACTCTGCTGTTACCTTCTCACTTCCCAGAGACATGGTACCTATCCTAAATGTTATTGACATTATGATTAAGTCTACTTCTACAGAGAAGGAGGCCCCCATTTAAAAAGGAGAAGTGCTTTAGATAATGTCTAGTTAGTAGAATTATCAGCGTCAAGGTCAGAACTGGGTAGAATTCAGGGTTCCTGAAACCCCGTCCCAGGCTTTATGTTGTTTGTTCCAGGAGTGCTTGACTCATGGCCCTGATTAGATCCTATTTGGGCAAGAACACTGACCCTTGATTTTGGGGTTCAACAGTGTCTAGATACTGGGTAGCTGCTATGAGTAGCATTATGTAATTAGCCCATTTGGGGACATTTCCCAACTCAGACATGATCCCTAACATTGACCCTATTTATTCCACTGCTCACTGAATGTCAGAATTTTGAAAGGATGCAAGCAGAGCACCAAGGTGAGGAGATGGAACTGCACAGAGCAACTGGGGCTTTTGACATCTGCAAGGCCAAACCTCCTGCAGGGCCTTCAATTCCACCTGGGTGCTTGTCCAGCCCCTGATGATGTGCAGTGCTGAGGGAGGTCACAGGAGCCCCTGAGCTGCCTCCAGTAGTGAGCTGTCATACATCCCTCTTCACAATGGCCTTCCTTCCTGGTACCGTGCCTCTTCCACAGTCCTAAGTGGCCAGTTCTGTCCCTTTTTCCAGAAGTCTCGGTTCACTCACAAGACTCTCTGTGGATCCCACAAGGTGTTCCTGGGACACAGAGCAACTCAAGAATCTTCTTTGCTGCAATGCTGTCTCAATCAAGGCATCTAATCTGTTCTTTTCAGCCTTGTGTGGCAGAAAGAGGAATTAAGCTATGATGTAGAAGATACAGGTTTCAGGCTTTGTTTTCTCATTCTTCAACTAAGTTACTAAGTAATAATGAACAAAGGATTTACTTCTTTCCCTTTACTAATACTTCCCCTGTCTAAGTTACAAAGCTGATGGGAGCATTAAATGAGATTGTGACTGTGCAAATGGTTTGAAAATTAAAAGATGTGTTTTATAATCTTGGACCACAATGTGGCCAATAAGAATAAGAATAACTGGTGCCTCATGAGCCCTTAACTATGTTCCAGGTACTGTGCTGATTACTTTTCACACTTTATCTCTTTTAATCTTCACAGCAATCCAATGAGCTTGGTACCATTATTATTCCATATTTTCCGACATTATTGTGAAGATTTCCAATAGTTAAACATTTTCCTAGTATTTCAATTATGTGACAAATCCAGTATTCAAATCTTGACTCAACCCTGAGCCTGCACTCTTAACCATCACTGCTACACTCTTCTTCAATAATGTAGCAATTAATAATAACAATAATAAGCAATGACCTGGAAGATTGATGTTCTTCCGTTATTCTGACAATGAAGAAAGATGGCAGAGGGTCAGCTAATAAGTGTATATTTTGTAGAAATTTCTCATGGAGTCATGGCACTATTTCTGAAGGACATTAATATCCAAAAATATCTCATTTACTAGTATCTAGAACTCTGTCTTTGCCTGGAGGGTCTGGGATGGGTTGACTGAAATGGTAAGATCTTTTCTAGTCCTAATTCTTGGTGCTTGCACAAAGTAGAGGCTACATCTATTTATTTGCACAAATTGAAGGAACCTCACTTCTTATTTGGTTATTTTGCTGTTTTATTTTTCAGCATGAGGCTTTCAGGTAACAGTTATGACCTCACTCACATAAACGAATGGAAGAATGCAGAGACACCAAGATGCATGGATAGGTCAGAGACTGAGAAATTGTCAAGTTCTCAGAGCAGAAAAGATAAGCCAAGTGTGTAAGATAGCAAAGAGCAGAGCCAACCCCCATCGCATGTTAAAATAAGCTCCATTTTATCTATTTTTTTGTGGGAATACAAAGGGTTAAGAAAGAAGTCAATCGATAATTCATAATTGAATTAAGCATTTGAGGATGTATTCTTTGAGTTGTACATTTTTTTTTCCACCAAATAAATCATTGTAAAATATTTAGGTAACATTTGTTGCCTGCCAGGCTGAGTGCAAGTGCTGGGAACCAAATGTGGAAGGATAGACCTAGTCTCTGCCCTTATGGTGCTGACAGTGTAGCAACCCACTTAAGTACCTGGTGTCACCACAATGACAGTCAGACTCTGCACGGTTCTAAACATTTCCAATGTTTGCATTTTGATCCTTTGTTGAATTGCTTGACTTTATGTTAATTGTTCAAAACAGGATGCAATAGTTGCTTCCCAGTTCGTGCATAAATATGGCTCTCCTCAGATGACACATATACCTATTGAGTTAGTAGAACATTTAGATATGTACTTGCTAACTTTATTTTTTTTGTGTGCTGCAAATGTCAGTTCAAATTTTGCTGGTCAAACACCCCTTGTAATAGGCTTTGGTAATTTAGCTCCTAGGAATGGCTTGGTTACAGAACCCCATAAAAGTTTATTGACTTCTGCTTGCTGGCTTAGGTTGTAGGTTAGAATGTACCTCAGAAATTAGCTTCATCCAGTTTAATGACTTCATTACAGAGCAGTTTGCGTGCTCTCAAGCACTGCGTAATATATTTTTTAACACCAGTTTGTAGCTATCTTGAGCTATTTCTGTGTAGTAGGAGAGGCAGGTTTCACTTGTTTAAATGGCCAAAACAAAAAAATGTCACTGAAATGGGACCGTGTAGGGTCCAGGTGGTTGGGGACTGTCACTACTAATACAGTCTGAGGTAATAATTGAATACCCAGTTGAAACACAGCTAACTCCAATGTTATAAAGAGATCACTTGTAGTAGCCATTGCTTTTCCTAAGGGCAAATAAATAGTGATTTGAAAATTATATTTATGCTTTACATAAAACCAAAGGCAATAGATGTTGATGAATATTTATAGCCATTTATTAGTCTAAATCCAACATGAAATGGATTTGGTTTTCTCCCTATGCCTAAATAGAGTGTTTTAGGAGGACTATTATCCCTTCTGTGATGCCCTAAGACATGTTGTTACACATTACTAATGAACCTTTCAGTTCACTGCACATAAATGTGGTGACATCCGCAAAACTGACTACCTGCTAGTCTGTTACTGTGTTGAAGTCTATTCTGTTAGTGCAATAAGAAGTTAAATTTAAGAAAGATTTTTAAATAGGATTAATAACAATTGTAAATACATGATAATTTTAGAAAAACTAGAATAAATATATAAAGGACATTAAGTCACACAAGATCCTACCACCTGGAAAGACCTACTGTTAACATTTTGGTGCCTGCTCATGTATATGAAGATGTCCAGATGGATCTGGAGATTCTACATCTATATAGCTGGAGTTCATAGTCCTCAATATTTCCACTCGTTTTATAGTAACTATACAGTAAATTTTGATAATCTTTCCATTTTTTAATATAAATTGTATTGGCTGCAGAGTGCTCTGTTCTATAGATCATCCTCTAACCAGTACCCTATTGCTAGGAATATGGATAGTTTCCATGGTTTCATTATTGCAATAATTCTTGTGTATAAACAAATTGGTGTATATATATTTTTGTACAATTTTAAGATTTTTTCCTAATGTGAATTCTTTTGAAATGTAACTGCTGAGTAGAAGTGCTTCGCTGATACTGCTCCTTTCACTCCTGACTTTCTCTGAGGATTGCCCATGTGGCTGTGCTCTGCAGGATTGCTTAGTCCTATAATGTGGTCCTTCGCACCTCTCTCCCCTTTTCTCCTTGGTTCTACACATACATATTCCAGTGTCCTATGGCCTTGGGGCTGCTTTCTTCTTTGTGAGGGAGGCCTTTGAAAGGTTTAAACAGATCAGGGTTAGCAGTGTCTTAATTAACAACATAAAAATATCATTGCCATCCCTGCTGTCTTTTTGGCTAGTTCCTATATTATGCCTACAAATTATCAATATGTCCTCAGCTTCCATCTCCAGAAGGTTCTTAAGAACTAAAAATCGGGGCCCTTTCAAAATTTCCAAATCCTAATAAGACTGTCTATTCTGTCAACAACAATATTGACAAATAATAATAATAATAACAATACCTAATGCAAATTCTAATGTGCCAGAATTGAATTATATAATCTGGCCCTCAGAAATGGAATTTCTTTAGACTAATTTTAGAATACTCTTTTAACTGGGTGTATGTGATGGCGTATGGGGGGTAGGGTGTGGAGTGGGGAGAGTTTGTACATAATTGCTTAATTGGGTTATTGGTCCTAGGAGGACGTCCTTACTGATTTTTATTTGTTTTCTGTTTCACTTGATGGATTGGTGGCAGATTGGGTGTGAGAACATTAAAAATCTATAAATCCACACAATATTACATGTTATTTTGTTAAAACTATTCTGCACATGAGGAAACTGAGGACTAGAGAGGTAAAGAGACAAAATTTTGTGTGGTTAATTAATTTATCTATTAGATAGCGTTTCACTCTGTTGCCCAGGCTGGAGTACAGTCTTGGCTCACTGAAACCTCAGCCTCCTGGGTTCAAGTAATTCTCCTGCCTCAGCTTCCCAAGTAGCTGGGATTATAGGCATGTGCCACGACACCTGGCTAATTTTCTGTATTTTTAGTAGACATGGGGTTTCACCATGTTGGCCCAGCTGGTCTCGAACTCCTGACCTGAAGTGATCCACCCGCCTCGGCCTCCCAAAGTGCAGGGATTATAGGCGTGAGCCACTGCACCCGGCCATGTGTAGTGAATTTAAATTCAGTTCCTTAGTCACTCTGGCCACGTAACAAGTGTTATGTTTGATAGTCACATGTTCCTAATGGCTACCATACAGGACAATAGAGATATACAACATTTTTATTATCATAGAAGGTTCTACTAGCCAACTCTGCTTTTTAACCTCTAGTCTAACACTCAAATATTGGTTCCACTGTTCATTGAAACATTTTTTACAGCCACTGAAAGTCTTCCATAGCAACCCTGAATATTGTAACTTTATGTGCAGACCTTTTGAAAGTAGTGCATTATTGCATTTCAAAGCCATACTTAGGTTTATTAAAGCATATTGTAATGTCACTGTATTTAAATTATCCTCACTGGATGCATAATTACCACTTTAAGTCTTTTAATACACACGTCCCTTAATTTTGCATTTTTCTTAAACATATCAATTTGCACTTAACCATAAATAATAGAGTGCTTAGCTCATACATATCAATGAGAATCCCCTTCAGAAGTGAAAGATTGCTTGCTTAATACCAAGGAGTATTTTGGAGAACATCAAATCCCTTGACAGATGCATGTTGCCACAACGATTTATTTTCTTTTGCTTGTAGCTAAAATAGCATCAGTTGCATTTTACTATTTAACGATATTGGAGGAGAAGGTTATAGCAAAATGATTTACAAATAGTAATTGCATTTTCCAGCTTACTTATTTCCATAAATGAGTCCAAAAATTTAATCTGGACTTGTATGTCAGGTCCAACAGTATCAATATTTTTGTCTTCACCAACCACACAAGAAGGTGTTTGCCTTTGTTTCAAGTAAAAATGTACTAGAAGTTATTTCATGCCCCAAAATTCATATATTTCTCCATTTGATTTTGACTGCATTATTCATTGGCAAAAGAGGTAACGGTTTACAGGCTGGGATTTCAGTGGCTTCAATGCCCACCAACATCCTCCTCGTTACTAGTTGATGCCTAGAATCCCAGGCTCAGCTTAGCCTAAAATCCCTTAGCTTTTCTCCCTATCAAAATGAAAATATCTCTAGGGTAGGATACTATTAATAGTAGGAGGTAATATTTCAACTATGACTTGAAGAATACGTGTCTGTTATACAACTAGAAACTGAGAAAGAAAGGATCGAGGTGGTGATACTGATACACAAAGATAGCAATGTGAATGGGCGCAGCAAATATTTCTTCTTATGTGGAGCTCAAGGTTTGTATGAACAGATTGAAAATGAAGCTAAAGAGATAATCAATGGCCAGATTAGAGATTAGGAAAGATCCTGAAAGCATTTCTAATGCTTTTTGACTTTAGTTTATCAATGGGAAAGGATAGGGAAGAGTTTTTTTTTTGTTTGCTTTTTGTTTTTTGTTTTGTTGTTGTTGTTGTTTTGAGCTGGAGTCTCACTCTGTCGCCCATGCTGGAGTGCAGTTGTGCGATCTCGGCCCAGTGCAACCTCCGCCTCCTGGATTCAAACAATTCTCCTGGCTCAGCCTTCTGAGCAGCTGGGATTACGGGTGCCCGCCATCACACCCAGCTAATTTTTGTATTTTTGGTAGAGACAGGGTTTCACCACGTTGGCCAGGCTGGTCTCAAACTCCTGACCTCAGAAGATCCACGTGCCTTGGCCTCCCAAAGTGCTGGAATTACAGGCATGAGCCACTCTTCTGGGCCGGGAAGAGTTCTAGGCAGAAGAGCACAATAGCTTTGTTATTTGTGAAACGTTTTTGAGCAACAATATGGAGGGTAGGTTAGAGGAGAGTGGTTCTCAAGCAGGGGACACAAGTTGGGAGGCTGTTGCTAAAACTAAGGAATTTCAAATGTCAGAACAAAGATGGTGGCAGTGGCATTGGGAATGGAAAAATGCACAGGGATTCTGGAGACATTTGAAATTTCCCCAGTCTTCCCTTCTTCACCTATTTCAATGTAAATGATCACAGTATAGTCTTGAGACCCTTCCCAAACCTGAGAGGTGACACAGACCACCCCTTGTCTGCTTACTAGACTTACATTGATTGCTGCTTCTGCATCCCTTATTGAGCCCAAACATTACCTATTATTCTGTGTTGACATGTAACTCTGTCCTCTCTGTGCCTGATCTACTCAGCTGATATATAAGCTCCTAGAAGTCACAGACCTTGGTTACCTTTCTTTTGCATGCTCTGTGGACACATATAACAACTGAGAAGAGAAGAGTCTGGGATAGTGTTTCCCATATCTGATACATTCATTACCTGGGAACTTGGAAAAATAAAGTTTATTTTGCCCCAACATGGAACATCTGATTAAGTAGTTCTAGAATGAGATCCAGGAATGTATGTGCTTTAACTTCACCTGATTCCGATGGCCAGTTAGACATGTTAAACTGTCGACAGAGTTTCTGATTCTGACTTTTGGTCTTATCGAACTCTGTGGTCTTATTGAGGCACTAAAATTTGAGGGCCTCAATTTCCCCATTTGAGAAATTACAACATTGAAGTAGTTGGAGTCTGAGGTCACTTCTGTCATGGGATTTGCCTAGATGAGGTTGCTTTCTAGGTCATAACTAATTTCCCACCATAAGAGTAGAGTCTGTTCTGGGAGTAGACAAGGTAATTCCCCAAATGTATTACCTTGCATCCTTATACTGATGTTCTGTGTCACTCTCCTTGGTGGGATCTTCTTGCCTAAGGGACCTCCATGTGAGGAGGCTGGGTGGGCACACAGAGAGAGCTCATGGCCAATGCCATCGCCCACAGGGAAGTGTGGTCGAGAGTCCTATGTAGAGCACCAGATGGTGGTAGGTGGCTAAGAGAGTGTGTGGGGGCTCCCTTCAGATGCCTGTGGGCCAGCATCAGCTGTGCCCCTGCCTCTTGCCAGCTTTTCGCCTACAGGACCTCCTTAATGCCTGAGCCACACCTCAGGTGTGCTGAAAGCTTGCTGATTTGTTATACAATTTTTCTATGCCCTCTTCTTCCATGGGGAGCTAGTAGGAATTTTCCTATGCTAGCCTGACAGCAAGCTCCTCCCTGTTTAAGCAGTATGGATAAAGAGTAATTGATGCTCAGTATTAAAAAAAAAATAAGTTTGATCTATTTTTGCCTTCTTGGCTGTACTTCATCAGAAGAAGTTACTTGTGAAGTTGTCAGTGCTGAGCTGGACTGCAAAGTATACGGAGGGAATGAGCCACTTATGCAGAATGAGAGGCCTGTGTGTGCTCAGGTCCTTACACATGCAACCGGCACAGAGCAGGCATCTTCCTAAAACTCTCTGGATGTCCTGCCTCCAGATGGGTCCCTGTCATCCCAGATTCTGCAAGTGGATCAAGTCCTAATACCTTGAGGCATCCATTGTATGTAAGGAATTAATTTCTTCTGCATCTAGAATGATGTTATTTTTGTAGCATCCCTTGGAGAATTGAGAAAATGTCACTTTCTATGTCATGAGGATCAAGGAAAAACCCCAGCTGAAAAACACCTGTGTTAGGCTCCCTAGTCCCCAGAAGGACACCCGCTCAAGACATCCTTCCCTGAGGGCTATATCGGGCTTTCACTCACATTCATGGACTGCTCCTTCCGATGGCTTCCTCTCCCCGTCCCCTTCATTCTCACTTCCCCCACATCTTCCCACTGGTTCTCAGAGGATACACAGTGTATGTGGTGGTGAAGGGGGCGGGGACACAACTTTGATAAATATGTCTATGAAGAGCATTCAGAGAATAGGATAGATATAGCATAGTGGAAAGTAATAAGAGAAATGAAAATGAAAAGTAAAGGGCTGAGAAAGAGAGAGTTGGGAATAAGACTGGCATATGCTGACAGCAAAATCTTGGACCCAGTACCTGACGCACTGCTCACCAATAGCCTAACTGGATTTTCTTCTATCCGTGCACTCCTGGGATCCGAGACTATAGTGCTAAGGCAAACATACTTCCCCTGCCATCATGGAGCTTCCAGTCTAGGAGGGAAACAGATAGAATGAAATTGCCACCTGGATGCATAACTACAAATGACAATACATGCTGGGAAGGAGAAGATTCACTGCAATGAGAACATAAAAAAGGGTTCCTGGGCTGATCTGGGGACCTGGAAAAGTTTTTCCGGAGGAAAGCATATTTGAGGAGACATCTGTAGAATGAATACATGCCATCTAAGTGACCGGAGTCAAAGGGTGAGCTGACAATGTTCTCAGATGAGTGGACAGAGGCTGTGTTAGTGGATTTTTCAGTGAGGATGAGAGTCTAAGGGGAGTAGGAGGAAGGGCAAGACTGTTCCTATGTTTTCTTTTGTAACCAGAAGGAATTTACCAGAGGAGGCTACCTTAGTCCTAAAGATGTCTTCCTTTCTGCTTCCCAGCTACTGCCCTAGAGACGGCTTAAGAAAACTAGGTAGATATGTAACTGAGTTTACACTTGGAAGTGGCTGCAGTCTGCTCCAGTAAACGGGAAGTAGGCCAGGGGCTGTGTAGGGGCTGTAAGCCCACAGAGTTCAGCTCCTGCTTTTCTGGAAACTTCCACCGGACTGAGAGTTGGAATGGCAGCTGCTGCTCTAAAGGTCGTGCTCATGCCAGACATGGCTGTGCTCATAGCCCTGGACCCCAGATGCAAGCACAGGCTGGCACTATTTTAAAGCAAAATTATAACCCGAGAATAGAAAGGGGGTGGGTACCGGCTGGACGGGTGTAGAATGCTATCAGACCTAAAGAGGTCTCTGCTTCCTTTTGTAGTGTTTTGAAATTTGCAAACCTGTCCTACATCTATTTTTATTTCATTTGATATCCACAGGACATGTCTATTTTACAGGTGACAAAACCATATTACAGAGAAGTTAAATGATTGCCCAAGTTCACAGACCATATTCTTTTTAGTTTTCCGTTTTGGTTTTCATTTAGGAGTAACCCTCTAATTACAGCTCACATTTTTCATTTAGAGACAAATGACAAGAAAACTGAGATCTGAAATTCTAGAAAGATAAAGCTCAGGCAACGTTCAGTCTTTCTTACACATAACTTTACTATCTCAGCTCCTATATAATGAAAATTTATATCCCCCAAGAATAATCTCAAGCTGCCTTGTAAATCATCAAAGAAAGGTTTAATTTAGTTCAGTCCCATTAGATGTATTTATTGTACTCTGAATCATTGGCATGGGATACATATGACAACTCTGAGGAGACCACAATACTGCAATAAAAGGAAAAATTCATTTTTTCCAAGGTTTTTATATAAACAGGTGACCACTATATAGTCCAAGGTCAGAAACTGATAAACACACCCAGAATCAGTCAGGATGCTGGAAGTGCTGGGGGCTCCATACTCTCCTGCAACCCTTTCCTGAAAATGATGACTTTTCAAAAACCCCTCAAAAGTAGTCAAGTGCACACAAGTGAGAAGAGACCTACGTATTTCAATGCAGTAATCGAAGAAATAGCTGTCTGCTTAAGAAAGCAAGCAAGTTTTCATGACCATAACATAAAGTCAAGGCTTAACAAATTGCATCATCTCATTTGTTGTGTTACAATTGGAATTTTTATATTAAAAGGTAATATGGTTTGGCTGTGTTACCACCCAAATCTCATCTTGAATTGTAGTTCCCATAATCCCCACGTGTGGTGGGAGGGGCCTAGTGGGAGATGATTGCATCACAGAGATGGTTTCCCCCATGCTATTCTCGTGATAGTAAGTGCTCACAAGAGCTCATCGTTTTATAAGGGGCTTCCCCCTTTGCTCAGCTCTCATTCTTCTCTCTCCTGATACCTTGTGGAGAAGGATGTGCTTCCCCTTCCACCATGATTATAAGTTTCTTGAGGCCTCCCCAACCCTTCAGAACTGTGAGTCAATTAAGCCTCTTTTCTTTATAAGTTACCCAGTCTCGGGTATATCCTTATAGCAGTGTGTGAACAGACTAATACAAAAGAATACCTTAATTTTAATTCATCAGTGTTCTTGCAATGTAAATATTCCTGAAGAAAGTGTTAGTATTGTCCTATATCATTCAGAAAAAAAAGTGCTGTTATATGTTTCTATCAATCCCAAGCCCAGCAGATTCAACTATGAATTTTTTTTTCAATATCAGAAACATGTTTATATATAAGAACTATACAATCTGAATGCTTTAAGTGGTTCTTCTACTTAAAAGAGAAAATTCTGAGTACTATTTTCCATCAGATAATATGGCAAATATGGGTAGTTTTCCTACTCATTTTGTTAATACTAATATATTACAATTAAAACATTTTTAAAACTAAGTAACAGTGTTATTTATGAATTATTTTGTATATTGAGTTGAAATAGAAACACCTCTAGCGTTTTCTTAAAGTGCTATGAGTGCCATTTGAGAAAAGCTGCCAGCAACCTAAGCTGCTCTGGTCAACCTAGCAGGAGTCGTCACCTAATAAACCAGGGGCTGTGAACAAGGGGCTATAATCAGCGCCATAAACCAGGAGTTGTAAAACTGACTGTGAGCAGGCCAAATCCAGGTGTGTTTATTTGGCTAATATAATTTGTATTTACACATGAAGGTGGATTCGTTCAGATGAGAAAGATGTTATCCCTTAGCCACAGGCTCCCCTATTCCATAATGATATACTCTGCCCTATGCACTCATTTGTGCTTCCTGCTTAGCCCCTGTGGTATGGAGTTGTGATTCCTCCATTTTGCTCAGCCCAAACTGTACTAAATCCTCTAGTTTTTTAGGGATTTTTTCCCCAATTTCTTTCCAATATTTTGTAACTTAAAAACAGCCTATGAAGATGGAAAAGAGAAGCCTTAGAGGTTTCTTGATGTGCTAAAAGGCTTTCTTTGCCACTGATGTGGTGCAGAGCTTAACCATTGCTCTTACTCAGCAGGGACCTTATTGTCTTAAGTGTAATAGATTATGGTCCTACAACATTCAAAATAACTGGTTCAGGCAACAAAAGCCAAAATTGACAAATGGGATCTAATTAAACTACAGAGCTTCTGCACAGCAAAAGAAACTACCATCAGAGTGAACATGCAACCTACAGAATGGGAGAAAATTTTTGCAATCCACTCATCTGACAAAGGGCTAATATCCAGAACCTATAAAGAACTCAATCAAATTTATAAGAAAAAAGCAAACAACCCCATCAAAAAGTGGGCAAAGGATGTGAACAGACACTTCTCAAAAGAAGAACAGACACATGAAAAAATGCTCATCATCACTCACCATCAGAGAAATGCAAATCAAAACCACAATGAGATACCATCTCACACCAGTTAGAATGACAATCATTTAAAAATCAGGAAACAACAGGTGCTGGAGAGGATGTGGAGAAATAGGAACACTTTTACACTGTTGGTCGGACTGTAAACTAGTTCAACCATTGTGGAAAACAGTGTGGCGATTCCTCAAGGATCTAGAACTAGAAATACCATTTGACCCAGCCATCCCATTACTGTGTATATACCCAAAGGATTATAAGTCATGCTGCTATGAAGACACATGCACACGTATGTTTATTGCGGCACTATTCACAATAGCAAAGACTTGGAATCAACCCAAATGTCCATCAGTGACAGGCTGAATTAAGAAAATGTGGCAGGATGAGTTTGTGTCCTTTGTGGGGACATGGATGCAGCTGGAAACCATCATTCTCAACAAACTATTGCAAGAACAGAAAACCAAACCAGCATGTTCTCACTCACAGGTGGGAATTGAACAATAAGATCACTTGGACACAGAAAGGGGAACATCACACACCGGGGCCTATTGTGGGGAGGGAGGGAAGGGATAGCATTAGGAGATATACCTAATGTAAATGACAAGTTAATGGGTGCAGCACACCAACATGGCACATGTATACATATGTAACAATCCTGCACGTTGTGCACATGTACCCTAGAACTTAAAGTATAATAAAATAAAATAAAGTAAAATAAAATAAAATAAAATAAAATAACTGGTTCAAATCCAAACCACAGTCTTAATTTAAGGAAGAATAATGTTTAGACACAATTCAATGCAAGTTTAGCTGATATCTTCATAGAGCCCTTTATGGTTTGTGTTCTGACTTATATGATAGCCTCTTCAAATCACTGTTTCTAACTCTGACAAAAATTGGCGTACCAGAGGTAGTACTATAATTTTTTGAGTGATATGACTTTCAACTCAGTAATGCCAGTCTTAGGTAATTCAACACCTATCAAGTAAACATGTTCGAGACTTCAGAGGAAGATTTTTAAAAAATATATAGTTTACAATAAATTGAACAAAGTTTGGAGGGGTTATTTAAAATAACAATTCATTCTACTTATTAAAATATTTAATAATTAAATGCTAGCCACCTTGATATATCAGATGATTGTTTATTGGACTGGCAATTTGAGAGTAAGGGTGAGTGGGTAAGTGGAGGGCAAAGAAACACAATTGGCAGTTACTGCCAAGAAAAGTTATCTTTGATCATATAAGTTCCCAAACCCCAAGAAAACACAAGATCAGGTTGATCTGCAATTTCTCAATCCCAATCCTGTAATGTGAGACGTCCCTCTAGTAGGTGTGGACTATTTTGCTGTTAGTGAAATGAAAGAAAGTTTCAATGTGGTGCCAACACACAAATCTAGGAAAAATAAGTTTATATCTAACAACAATAAAGAGAGTCTCTCTTTGTCCCCCTCGGGTCACATAAAACTGAGAAATATATTTCTAACATATATAGTGGTGGTGATAGTGATGTTAGGTTGGGATATGTATGTGTATGTTTACAATGAGAGTGGGAAATGTCCCCAGCTGGCTGGCTAGCTCCATTAACATAATATGGTGGGTAAGAAGAAGGATCTTCCAATCACAAAATATACCACATTGACCAAGCTTCTTTATCCTCAGTCTTACTGTACTTTTTCATGAAAGTGGATATAAGAAATACTTCGGAGGGTTGCCTCTAGTGATAAATAACACAGGCATATATGGTAAACACTAAAACTATATCTGGGAGAAAATTCCATATAAGGATCGTATTAAAACAAGATAATTTGAAATCTGAGAGGATTTCATCTGGCCAATGTTTCGTGACTGATCCATAAGAGAGTATTTATTTATTTATTTATTATTTATTATTTTTTATTATACTTTAAGTTCTAGGGTACATGTGCACAACATGCAGGTTTGTTACATATGTATACATGTGTCATGTTGGTGTGCTGCACCCATTAACTTGTCGTTTACATTAGGTATATCTCCTAATGCTATCCCTCCCCCCTCCCCCACCCCATGACAGGCCCCGGTGTGTGATGTTCCCCTTCCTGTGTCCAAGTGTTCTCATTGTTCAATTCCCACCTATGAGTGAGAACATGCGGTGTTTGGTTTTCTGTTCTTGCGACAGTTTGCTGAGATGATGGTTTCCAGCTGCATCCATGTCCCTACAAATGACATGAACTCATCCTTTTTTATGGCTTCATAGTATTCCATGGTGTATGTGTGCCACGTTTTCTTAATCCAGTCTGTCATTGATGGACACTTGGGTTGGTTCCAAGTATTTTGGGGAGGACATGGAGAAATAGGAACACTTTTATACGTTGGTGGGACTGTAAACTAGTTCAACCATTTTGGAAGACAGTGTGGCGATTCCTCAAGGATCTAGAACTAGAAATACCATTTGACCCAGCCATCCCATTACTGGGTATATACCCAAAGGATTATAAATCATGCTGCTATAAAGACACATGCACACGTATGTTTATTGAGGCACTATTCACAATAGCAAAGAGAGTCTTTTAGTGAGTGCTCTCTGTCTTGTAGGTGGAAGGCCACCCCTGTTAGGTTGGATTCCACTAGAATATGAATCACAGTGGACCATAGGAGGAAACACTTTTTGAAACAGAGCTTCTTAAATCCTATCAGCAAGTCGTATGTGGCTGTATAATTGCTTATGATTACTGCAATACATCATTTTAGAAAGTATTTTTCAACTGCTTCTTTTCCCCTTATAAATGTATTATTCATGTCTATATAAATAACAGTTCACTAAATTCGTTTAAAGAAATCCATTGATTCTAGTAAATTATTAGACACTTGTAACTGCCACTCAGGCAACAATCTAGAAATGCCCCACTCAGGATTTCTGGAAACTCACTCCGGGGATGAAACAGGAACAAAAATACCATTCCATCTGTTAGCCAAACTGACTATACCAAATAATTTGGAACTTAATTACAGAGTTGGCTACATTTTCAAAATGTGATTTCCAAAGGCTGAAAGTTTTATTTAAATCTTTCTATGTTTATTTCCTCTAAGGACCATCAGTGGTGTTTGCACATTTCAGTTTTAGAACCATTGGCTCTAAAGAACCCTCAGATTAGCAGTCAGACCCAGGGAAAAGAGGGAAATGGGGAAAACTATGTTCTCTCTCTTCTCCCCTACTTTTTTATGCCCCTTCTTCATCCCTGGCATAGCCGAGAACAACTCCATATATTTTAACCTACAAATAGAGCTGTCAGAAAAACTACAGGACGCCAAGTTAAATTTTAATTTCAGATAAACAACTATTATATTTTAGTATAAGTATGTCCCATGCAATATTTGAGACCTACTTATGCTAAAAATAATTTATCTTTTATCTGAAACTCGTGATTCTGTGTTTGTATTTATTAAATCTAGCAACCCAAGCTACGAGACAACTCTTTTGCCAAGATATTTGCTTGAAAAAATAGGGTCAAAGTTTGTCTTTCTGAAGGCATAATTTTAATTGGAAAATCTGAAAGACCAAACTCTTCTTTGATTCCCCAAATGAATCATCTCTGTTGGTAGAACTTTGGGCGTGCGTGAAAGGTGGTTTATAGAGATTCTTCTGTTGGGAAAGCCTTTCTGTTGTTCTAAATTTAGAACATATAGGTGGCATTTGTTCCCTCTACTCACACGCCTGGCAGAAGGAGAGAAGGAAGGAGGAAAGCAGTAGGATCAAAATGCAGTCACTGTTTTATTTTATTTTATTGTTTTAAAAACTTTTAACCATAAATCTTGGAGTGGGTGGAGAGGGGAGAAGAAGGTTGAATCCTGACAACTTCACCCTTTTGGTTACTAAAGCCAAAAATCATGGAATCGATTTTTCTCACATTCCAAATCCAGTTAAACAATAAATGTTGTCAGCTCTACCTTCAAAGTATAAGCTGAATCTGTCCATTTCCTACCACATCCTTTGCTAACAAGCTGGTCCAGGACACCATCATTTCCCACCTGAAGTATGGTAGTGGCCTCAGTCTCTCTCCATTTTTCACAATTGCTCTTTCAGTTTACTCCCCGCACAGCATCCCAATTGATCATGTTGAAATCTAAATCTGAGATGTCACTTAAAGCCTTTAAATGACTGCCATTTCACTTAGGTCAAGCCCTAAAAATGGCCTGTAAGGCCAGCTCCACTCCCCTCCATTCTGCTTCTCTGAGCTTATCTCCTGCGGTGCCTCCCCATCACCCGTCTCCTGCCACACTGACCCCCTTGCAAATCTCTCACTGTATCACAGACACACTCCTACCTCAGGAGCTTTGCAATAGTCTCCTCTGCTTGCAGCAGGTATCTGTATGCTTTGCTTCTTTGGTTCCTTCAAAGTTCCATTCAGATGTCTCAATCTCAGCAATTGCAGTCGCAGTCCTCCTCTACTCCCTCTTTCTTATGCTACCTTTTTTTCTGCACGGCATATGTCTTTGTCAACACTCTACCTTTTCCCCGTTTATCTTGTTATTGCATTTCTCTCCCACTAGAATGAAAGCTCTGTGGATATGCAAGATGTGTTGTGGCTCTTGCTTATTCTGGTTATTACTGTATCCCAATGCTTAGTGTCTGGCACATGGAAAGTGCTCCATAAATATTTGTTGAATGAATAAATCAGTAACATTTTTTAAACAAATTGCTTTTGAAGTTAGACACTTATTTGGAAATAGAAGAGTCTTAAAAGAATGGACATAGGACAGGGTAGCTGTAATGGCAGGGTCACATTTTGCAGAATATTCAGAGTGTGGTAGCAGGAAACGAAAATGGCCAAGACATTAGGGGACAGTTGGATAGGCAGGTCATTATGAGGCCTTTGGGTGTCTGAAGAAGTATTGGGGATGCTTTATAATTCAGCCAGAGACTGTCGTTTCGCAAAATCAGACTCTAGAAGTATCCGTTTATCATCTCACTATGAAAGTAATACTCTGCATAGCAATAGTCTTCATACTGGAGCTCCCACATTATTCCTAGGATCTGGGAAGACATTAAGATAATTAAAAGCCCAGTTTGCTCTGGGCTGTGAGGAACATATACACAGTGTATTATGACAACTGATCTTTCTGTCACTCTTTTCTGCTTCTATTCTTCTCTTCTGCTCTATGCTGTAGTCTCAATTTGAAGACCCTTATAACATTGCTTCTAGAAATATCTTCCTAAGGAACGAATCAAACCATATTATTGTCTAACTTTTCAATTAGCATTTTTTCCTACTTGGGATAAACTCCACCTCCCCCTGTTTTCCCATCCTTGTTTTCCTTCAGTCCTTTCTACAGGCTAGCTACACTGAGCTTCTGCACATTTTCATATTGTTCTTGTCTTTACCTACTCTCTAGAATCACCTCCATTGCCTAGAGAAGTTCCCAGCTCTCAAAACTCAACTCACATGTCAGCTCTTTGGAGAATTTTCTTCATTTCTCTTGAAGGCATTTACTGGTCCCTCTTCTAGGATTTCGTGATGCCTTGCACATACCTTTGTTGCAACTGACCTTATCATACTCTAATGATTTGTTGACATATTTGTCATTTTCAGAAGATAGAGAGAGCATTTGTGTATCTCTACCATCAGTTATAGCATATAGAAGGTAGGCAATACTTTGATGATTATTAAGTCACGTTAGATAATTTAGTTTGGAAAGTTCAGAGAAATTTATTATTGCTCCTTTACATACAGTTCTCTGGTGATACTGGTTGTTTTTCTTTGTTTTTCATAATAACCTCCCTTAAGTCAAACCCCCATGACCTCTTGGTCACATGAAGATGTGTTAGTTGAACCCTGTTCCAAAACTAGAGAGAGCAAAATGTCTAACAGTAGCTCTTTTGTTGATCATACCAAAAGGCAAGACAATCATCAACCTGCTTACTCTCAGGATCTCCCACATTGGTCAAACCATGTCATTACATGTTGTCAGGCTTTGAGAAAAAGCATTCTTCATTTTAATTCTTTGCATGATTAAAGTCATTCAATTACCATTTGATTTAATTAAATGGCTTTTATGATTTAATTTTAATGAGAGGAAAAATGATCAGTCATTACAATGATGATTGAATGATGTTTTTTTATTATTGCAGTAGATAACAGGAAAGAGCCTTTGAGATAAGTTTTGTAATAAAGAATCCTTCTGGTAGTCAGTAAAATGTGTTATCAGTAATGAAAAAGGAGTTGTTGATATTGTTAATTAATAAGTGATGAATTAGTATGGAACCTGACACTTCATTTACCCCAGTAACAGTATCTCAGGAAATTACAGAGAATATTATTCTGTCACTCTTAACAAGAATTTTTCACAGAGAGAGAGAAAGAGAGAGAGAGAGATTAAATATGTGTAAGCTTCCAAAGGGGAAAAAAATCTAAATTGTAGTTTAGCACTCAAGCAAAACTAATTGCTTAAAGAAAATGCATGGTATATATTATGGCATGTTGTAAAAATATCAGAATTTACTTAATGACATATTATTTTCTCTCTTTTTTAAAATTAATAACTGATACTTTAAGTTATATGTCATAATATTTTCCTTGTTGTGAATTTCATTAGGAGATTTTTTTATTCCCATCAATGACATCCTTTGGGATGCTAAATACCAACTTTATGATGAAGGGAAATAATTTAGGCAATTAATGTTGGAAATTTAGAGAAAGCTACTGTAAGTGCATATATATTTAATAAAACTTGTTGGAATTATTTTTCCGATACAGGAAGAGATAGTCTGATATTCAATAAATGCTTGATTATTTGGTTTTAGGTTCTGATATCGATAATTCCATATGAACTGGGCATTCCACAATTCAGAACTATTGAGTAGTTCTGAAACAAACTACCTGAAGTTAGCACACACCCCACAGAATGAAAGCAAAGTCCTTCACATGACTGTCCCCACTTCAGATGCCAGACATAAGTTTTGGGTGTTTGTCCTCAAGCCACTTGCAATTCTACCCAGCTGAATACAAATTCCAAGCTACTTCATCTCTACCTCAACAGGATGGACTGTAACCCAGTTCTGACACTACCTAGAGTGTCTTTGTCCATTTGTGTTGCTATAAAGGAAATACCTGAGGCTGGGGAATATATAAAGAAAAGAGGTTTATTTGGCTCATGATTCTGCAGACTCTGTAAGAAGCATGGTGCCATCACCTGCTTCTGATGAAAGCTTCAAGGTACTTTCACTAATAGCAGAAGATGAAGGAGAGAAGGCATCCCATGGCAAGGTGAAGGAAATGAGAGAAAGAGGAGGAGGAGGAGGGATGTGCCAGGCTCTTTTTAACGACCAGATCTCACAAGAACTAAGAATGAGAACTCACTCAATCCCATGAGAATGGCACCAACCCATTCACAAGGGATCCACCCCCATGACCTAAACACCCCCCCAACTAGTCCCAGCCTCCAAAATTGGGGATCAAATTTCAACACGAGATTTAGAGGGGACAAATATCCAAACCATATCACAAAGCCCAGACCCCACAGGTTGAAGACAAAGTCCTTTACAAGACTGTTGCTACTTTAGACACCTCTCTAGAGGGGACAGTTGTAGGTCTTAAGGCCACCCAAGCTTCTGAGAAACTGAAGAAAAATTTGGAGGTTCTGACAACTTCTTTGGTTCAAAAACTTACTAGAACAATTCACAGATTTCACAGAAAAAGCTAAATTTAAAATTATAGATTCCTTATAAAAGGTATACCCCAGGAACAACCAAATGGGGAAACTGTGTAGGACAAGGTCAGGGAGGGATGGGGGTGCAAAGCTTCTCTGTCTTCTCACTGTGGAATCTGGCCACATCACTCTTTCAGCAGGTCAATGTGTTTGTCAGTCAGGAAGCTCCACAGAGCCTTGAGTTCAGAGTTTTTACTGAGGTCTCATTACACAGGCAGGGTTGATTAAGTCCTAATCTCTAGTCCCTCTTCCCTTCCTGAAGGTAGGGCTGGCCCAGAGTTTTAATTGTCTGATTGCATTATTGCTGTTTCTATGACTGGCCACCATCCTGAAGCTACCTATGAATCCCACCATGAATTGAGAGGTACAGGGAGTGAACATTGTCAGTACAAGTTCAGGGAAAAAGAGCTAAGTGGGGAAGGATTTCTGGTGGGAAAAAAAAAAAAAAAGGACTTTAATCTTGAAGCATGTGTAGAAACTGGATCTTAAAAGGAGAAAATAGGGATCTCCTTGGTGAGAGGAACAAAATGAGAAAATGTGAGACAGAAATGTTTATGGTATTCGTGGATGGTTTGTATTTCCTTGCTTGAATACTTGGTTATAGGAAATTCTTTTTCCCTTGAGTAGACCTGTTCTATTCTTCATCACTCCTTCTGCTAGAAGGTTCTTCTTTTTCATCAACCAAGTCAACCTTCTGGTAATTTCTCTTTAGAGCCCTGTTCTGCCCTTCATGAAACAGTTACTAGAAGAGAGACAGTTTATTTCAAGGCCTCTGAGTTTCTACTTCCCCCGGGTTAAGCCAACCTAATTTTTGTACCCATCCTTGAGTCCATGTGGTTCTGAGGTCCCCATTCATTGATTTGTCTTTCTGGATTGGGTGGTGGTTAAAAGTGTGTTTTGTGACATCAGAGAGATTGGGGTTTGACACCTGCCATTGTCCAGGTGCATACATTAATTAACCACTTTCAACCTCAGTTTCCTCCTCTATGAAGTGGGGATATTAATATTTCCCTCATACAGTATGGTAAAAATTCTATGAAATAATGTAGGCAAAGCACTTAAGACAGCACCCCAAATATAGTAAATATTTAATGTATATGATGTATTATTAAGGGACTGTGTCTGTTAGCTTTAGCTATAAAAAATAATAAAATAACAAAAAAATGTTCCCAAACTTTAATATCTTAAAATTAAAATAACTCATGATTCTGTGTGCTGGCAACTTGAGCTAGGCTCAGCTGGAGAGTTCTGCTGATCTTCGGTGGGCTCTTTCATGTGTTTGCCACCTACTGGTGGTTGAAGTTCTCACTCATGGTCTGGTGGTTGATTGGCTGCATCTGTGATTCCAGACAGGTGTTTTTGTCATCCATCCAGTCAGCCTAGGCTAGGGTTCCCGGTAGCATCCAGAGGGCAGGTCCTGCTGCGCAAGTGTTTTCCAAGTACCCATTTGTGTCATTTTTACTACCATCCTATTGGTGAAAGAAAGTCTAGAGTTGCTGCCCCACCAGCAAAGGTCATGGACACAAGGAGAGGAGAAGAATGGCGTGGCTCATCTGGCAGTCTGCCTTGGACTAAAATTCTCTTTCCAAAATACTATTTTAAATGTGCTAGTGTTCATGACTAAACTGAGTAATATAGTGAGACCCCATCTCTTCTAAAAATTAAAAAATATATATATATTAGCTGGGCACACCTGTGATTCTAGCTACTTGGAAAGCTGAGGCAGAAGGATCACTTGAACCCAGGGGGTTAAGGCTGCAGTGAGCCACTGCACTCTAGCCTGGGCAACAAAGTGAGAGTCTCTTAAAAAAAAATTGTCAGTGGAGAATGGATTGTTCTATTGGAGATTGAATTTGGTTTTGTCCCCTGGTACATTAATGACTTTCACGTGTGTGTGTGTGTGTGTGTGTGTGTGTGTCTGTGTGTCTGTGTGTCTGTGTAACAGAGAGAGAGAGAGAGAGAGAGAGAGAAGTGAAGAGATGAAGAAGGTGGAATAATGAAGAGAAACTAGGAGGGCCAGCCTGGAGACACATTCCTGAGGCAAGAGGCCTTGACAGCCTCATGCCATCTGGGCAAGAGAACTGTAGGAGGGTCTGCAGCTCTGGCCAGTCCACCTTACCAGAACTCTAGGCCCTGGTGGTGTAATAGAGAGAAGGGCCACTAGATTAGTTCTAGAGAGTTATATTTCTTTCATTTGTTCCCTCATAGTGCAAAGACATGTTGAGTGTTTTCTCCAGGATTGGTACTGACCTCGACACAGTGTCTAGTGCTGCCACTACGATTTTCCGAGTGATCATAGAAAAACCATTTTTCTTTTACATCTATTTAACGAGGGCCTTAGTTTTGTTGATTTCAAAGGCATCTTCCAACTGTGATATTGTACAATTATACAATACTATGCTATTTATTTTTTTCCCTTTTAAAGGTTACTCATTCTCTGTCCTGTCTCTTCAGCTCTCAACTTATTGCTTTGATGGTACCCATCAATGGGCAGAATGAAATACTGACCACAAAAAAGATTGCATCAATAGAGTCAATTTCTGTGGGTAGAGGACTTTTCATGGTCCCAGCGTTGTATTACATAGAGAGCCTTGAAATATTCGTTGCCCAAGTGAGAGACAATGGTCAATGCATGGAGATTTCTGTGTCATGGCCTGGACTCCTGGGAGATTTCCCTGATAAAAATAGGCAATTGTCTCACCCTAAAGTAGGAATCAGGCTTTTTTTTTTTTTCTATTTATACCTCTTCTAAAATTATACCTCTTCTAAAACCAATATTGTCATATTGGTTAAATTTGGAGTAGGAAGAACAGCATTAGCTATGGGATGTTATGCATTTACTTACCCTCTGTGAGTCTCAGTTTTCTCTTCAGTTCAACAACACTCATCTAACAGTGCTGTTGTAAGAAGTAAATGACATAAAGTTCAATACATGCTAAGGTCAGGGCCTCTGTCCTTGCATGACTTCAAGTAATATTTGTTTTCCTTTTGTGCCTTTATCCCTTTGCTGAGCCGATCAAATAGGATCTTGTGTGCTGGTTGCAGCACTTTGTAAAGTACAAAACAAATAATGAATTATTATTATCAGCACCAGCACATACTCCAGGATTTGAGAAATACCAGAAGATTTTCATTGCTCAGAGGTACCCACCTGTGTTAGAGACAGCACTGGGGATGCAGCCAGGTTTTTGCCTCCAGTTTCAAGCTTTGCCAACTGCTGCCTTCTGCTCACTGTTGACCCACTTCCCTGGGGACGTCAACCCATAAGTGGGTCTATACATATCAACTTAAGTTCTGGAGTCTTAGGTAGGTAATGCAACAAAAACATAGGCACCTATCAAGATTTGCGCTCTTTAGAGAATGGTACATTTCAATCAATATTTCAGCCCAGTGGCACTCAACTTATGGGAGGGATGGCTGACCTTGGACTTTGCATAATCTTGTGCTGATCTTACTCACCTTTTATCTTTTACCTCCTGAAATAGATTTGCAAAGGACTCTCAAATAATCATCCACCCTTATTCAAGGTTTTGCTTTCTGCAGTTTCTGTTACCCACAGTAAAGGGTGGTCCAAAAATGTTACATGGAAAATTCCAGAAATAAACAACTCATAAGTTTTAAATTGTATGCTATTCTGAGGAACATGATGAAATCTTGCACTGTCCTGCTCAGTCCTGTCTGAGACATAATTACACTTTTGCCCAGCATATCCACATTGTATATGCTTCCTGCCTCTTACTGTATAGGAAAAAAAAAATAACATGGTGCATATAGGGTTTGACACTATCCATTGTTTTGGGCATCCACTGGGGGTCTTAGAATATACTCCTGCCAATAAGGGAGAGACTACTGTGAAAGGCGTTTAGTGAACACAAAATATTATTTCCTTTGGTGAGTTGATTTTCTCCCTTGGTTTATTTTTGAAATGCTGCAGGGAAACGCCATCATTTCTCTCTGCCTTCTCAAGAGAGCCATAAAATGCTATTGGCTATTAGCTAAAATGCTGCCTCTTGGTTTCGTTGATCCAAAGGGATTGAGATCCCCGGGGTGACCAGGGATTAATTAGACACAAATTATATTCAGAAATGTCCCCGGATACTTGCTCAGGATCTGTGTTGTTAGGGTGGTGCATTGTCAAGGCTCAGGCCAGGGTTATGAGCTCACTGGAAATTTAAAGACTAAGTCTCTTCAGCCTGTGGCATGCAGAAGTGACTCACTTCTGGAGGTGAAGTCCTTAGAACTCATAAAAACGTCAGCTTCTGAGGGTTTAATCTGGGATGCACAAGTTAGCTTTAAAGGGGGAGAACTTGAGAATAAGGGATTTAATCACCAAAATAGGTCATTAAATGCTTTTAAGAAGTTATTTTCTAAAGAGTGTCCGTTAGTGTCTATGGGTATAGTCAAAGGGCATTTCTCCTTATGTCCTCCAAGTCTTCATACAAAAGCTCCTCCTTTCACTGTGCATTTATCTTTATTCCCTCTCTATTTGGAGCCCCTGGTTCTTCCTTTTTTTCCCTTCATTATCTTCAACTGGACTGACTGAGAACTTGCATATGTGGTGTTAAATTCATGCAACTTCAGAAAAGATATATTGAACCAAACCCACATTATGAATTTTGCAGGTGTATAGCTGATTATAGTTTAAAAATTACTAATAATGAAATTACTTAAAGATAATACTAGTAAAAGAATACAAAATTATTATTGATAAAGGCTATGTATTTTTAAAAAATATTTTCGAGTATATATGGTTAGTGTAATATAATGCAATAAATTATCTTATCTTTGCAACATTTGAATGGAATAAAGAGAAGTAATGTTAAAGTTGAAAGATAATAGGTTTTTGGAAAGTTTTTTTTTTGTTTTTTTTTTTTTTTTTTGAATTTTCACCTTGGAATAATAGAACCTGCATGTTCATCCGGCATTGTAGTAGGAAAAGTATGTAAGTGCATCCTTCATAATGATGCTAGCAATTGTTTCTTATGAAATGATCCAGTGGATCTTGCTGTCACTTTTCTTCTGGGAGTCTTCTATCAGCTAGTGATAGGTCACAGGGGAATGCCAATGGGTTCTGCCACACTAGAGTCTTAGGAAAGGCAGGTTAGACCAGTCCCAAAACCTATGAACCACTTCTACATGAGTTATATTTTCATTCACTTCAAACCATTTCCCTATTATTTAAATGTTATTTATTGCTTTTTTTAAGTTTAAAACTTACTTTTTTTGGGCAAATCAGATTTGTAGAATGAGAAAAGCAAGTATATTGTTCCTTAGACATGATTTTTTGATGGCCCTTGGCAAAAAATATGACAATGTAGGCCTCTCAAATGAAATGTCTCATTACTTAGTTTTGGTAACATAGTACAACTCACATTTACTTCTCATTGTGTAAATTTTCAAATTTAAACAGAAGTAGATAGAATAATACAATGAGCCCTCCTATAGGTATTACCCAGCTGCAACAATATCAACCATGTGCAATCTTATTACATCTAAACCACTGCTCCCTGTCTCCTATTATTTTAAAGCAAATCTCAGATATATAATCTCATAGTAAATATGCATGTGTTTAATCAATAATAGAAATGTACTTTTAAAATGTAATCATGTGGCACAATTGTTAATCACAACACCACCTATTGCTTACTAGTTGTGTCTTGCAATCTTAGAGCTGAGCAAGCTTCTCTAGATGAGTAGACCAGTACGCATTTTAAAACCTGATTTAAAGGGCACTCCAGATGGTTCAAGTTTTTTTTCAGAAAGAAGTAATAGGTAAATAATGGATATTAAAATGAGAAGATATTGGTCAAAATCAGACAAAATATGGGCTAGTAGATCCTCAAGGTAATAAGCAAAGGAATGGCAAGTTGCAATTTTTCTTTAAAAGGGAAGCAATTTTATAAGATTTAAATTAAAGAAGGCAGAATTTTGGAGATTGGGGGTGACATTTAAAAAACCACGTAAATCAACAAAATTTAGGATATAGGTAATTTTTTAGGACAAATAACTAGGTTTAATCATCAAATAAATTGCAAGAGGGGAGACAAAGAGATGAGTGGTAATTGAAAGACACTTAAAAGACATTATCAACCAATGAGAGTATGAACCCTGTTTGGATTTTGACTCAAACAAACTAAAAGTCAGGTGCAGGGAGGCGAGAGAATATCAGATATGTTTGAACACTACCTGGATATTTGATAATATAAAGGAAATGCTGGTTTGAGGTGATGGATATGCTAATTACACTGATTTGATAATTACAAATTGTATATACGTATTGAAATATCTTTCTGTATAATTATTACACGTCAATTTAAAATATAAATTTAAAAAATAATCAAAGGACAAGTAACGAGATAGTGTTGGTGTGTGAGACCTACATACAAAGGGAGTAACCTCGTATTAATAAATGCAGCCTCAGAGATAGAACCTGCACGTGTTTGAGTTAAGTTTTCAGTAAGTATTGTTTGATAGGCTAGGGATTTACCCATTTTTCTGACATTATTTCAATGGGAAGATGTCTCATGAGTTATAATAGATGATAATAGGTTGGATGTGCCTCTGGTTCACCCTAATGCAGCTGAGGGAAGCTGGAAAGAGTGCCCTTGTGCTCTCCTAGAGCTGGAAGGGCAGCTAGTCATGCAGGGAGGAGGACAGTTCTCCAGCCACTGCGTATGCTGAACATACAGGGAGAGGAAGACTAGAAGATGGGAGGACAAAAGAAGGGTAAGGAAAGGAAGAGATAAGAAAGAAAGGGGATGGGAAGAGAGGGAGAAGGAGGAGGGAAAGAAAAGGGAACTGACCACTAATAATTATTGAATGGTTAATTCCACACATCATGCCAAGTATTTGACTTGTATTATCTCAATTTCCCTGACCATGAACAATTAGTGTGAGTAGAATGATTCCATTCATGGCAATCGAATTGGAAGAGATTCTGCCTTCTTTCTTCAGCAGCAGTGGCAGCAAGAAGCATTATACATTTAGCGGGACTACCCAAGTTCTTCCTGGATTATTTTGATTTCTTAATAAAAGATTTCATTTTTAAAAATATGAGGATAGTGAATTAACAATTGAATGGAATTACTAGCTAACTTTTTGGGGGATAAGGTACCCTAACTCTGGATAGTAAAATACCACCAGCTAACACTACTCCAAAGGCAGAAGCAGTCCCAACTTTCCCAGGCCAGTCAATTTTCAAGTAGTCAGTAAAGGAGTAAGTTTAACAACTGTCAAGATTTTGGCTGTAGTTTTCAGCTCTGAGCCCTATCCAGAGCAATTCTTCGAATCTTTCCTTCCCTTGACTGAGCCCGAAAAGGACAGAAGTGGTGGCCTTTCCTCTATCCATCCTGATACACAGTGGTTCAAACCAGTTTCCTCTTTCATTCTCTTAATGAAGAGCATTGAATGTGGTTCAATGCAGTTTTCTCTTCATTGTTGGATTTTTCCTCTACTATGAAGCCATCAACGCCATCCCTCCTATGATCTCTGACATTCAGTCACTTTTTTTAATATCATCTCTGAGGATTCCTCAAATTCCTAGTAGAGGCAGGGCAGGATTCAAACCTGTCCCCAGGGAAATGACATTTTCCTTTTCTCTTTGGATATTCATTTGCCTCATCCTTTTAGCTTTCCACACATCCCTGTCTCTATCCCACTCCATCTAGAATTTTGTCATATTGGTTAAGATGATTATGCTCACATAGATAGATAACTCACTTTCCAATGGTTGGATAATAGTTGTTTATTACTCCACATAGCAATAGGTCTAGAGGTGGATCCCCCAAGCTAGACTGTGGAGCACAGTAGAGTCTCTTTCCATTTTCTGCTCTGCTGTCTCACTTAGTCCTAGTGTTTGTTCATTACAGGAATCAGGAAGGTTGTCTGTAGGCCAAAAGGGAGGATATCTTTCTTCTAGACATCACTTTCTTTTTTTCTGAAGTGAAATATTACTCAGAAGTTTCCAAGTAGATGTCTGTCCAGCTGGTCAGCCATGACCTGACTTCATGGAAGCTGGCAAAACCAGACCATGATGTTTTTAGCCTTTATCATGGCAGCAGATTGCCATTATGGATGAAGATGGTGGGGAATGGCAATTGAGTGGATTGCCAGTAGCATCTACCACACTGGTATCTCTCTTGTTGAATTTTCATTCTCATTCATTCTAGAAGGAAGAGATTCTTCCCTCTTTCTTCAGCAGCAGTGGCAGCAAGAAGCATTATACATTAAGCGGGACTACCCACATTCTCACTAGATTATTTTAATGTCTTAATAAAAGTCAGTGTCATACTCAAATGTGTCCATCTCTGGTGACAGTCAACTAACACTTTAAGATCAAGCCTGGATGTCTTGACATTCTTACCTCAGAGTGATTTATCTTTTCTTCCACGGGATCTGTGGAGAGGTGAATGGTCATCTTGCTTCTGGTCTTTGTACAAGGGTCATAGTCTGGGGACCAAGTCATTATTCCCAAAATGTTCCTTTATTTTGTCCCAGTGAGCCCACTGGATAAACAGATAAAACTCAGAGAAGCCAGGACTCCCAGTGGGAATGCAAATGAATGTCCCTTCAGAGATGTTCATCAGACAATCAAGTCTGATGTAGAATTAAATGGTCTTCTGACAGATGAGCCTTCAAATATGAATTGATACAGAATACCAGCAACATTTCAGCCATTGCTATTCACATGTTGTTAGACAGGCATGGTTTGTGTGATAATAGTCACTGTCATGGGTATAAAATTCCCTATACAACAAAGGTAAAAACATTTCACTTGCCTTTTTACTTTTTCTTTTCAAAATTGCATCTAATCCACTTGATGCTCCCTCTCACCAGGGAATTTGACTGTCAATTTCCATAAAGATTTTCTTATTACCATGCCAACCCATCTTGATTGTGCAGGGGGCCCAATATTGTTTCAGAACTCTCAGGAATGGTGCTCTGATCTTCAGGACACCTGATTTCCACTTACCTCTCATTGTCTATGTACACAAGGTCCCTTGAATGCAGGCAGAATTGCTGCTTAATGCTATGTTTGGTCATTGAAGTCTCTTCTGGGGATAGACCCACTGGTGGCCATGACCCAGCCTCCTAAGGAGCCCTCCATACCCATTCCCCTGTGTGGTCTGCATGTCCGGCAACCTCCTTCAAGTACTTTCTTCTGTTTTTTTCCCCCCTCTGTGAGATGATATTCTCCTCAGAGGGCCTTAGGAAACACTAGTCTGGACTCTGTTCTTTGTATGATGAGTGTAGGGGAAGGATATAAGAGTGGTGAGTTGTTTTCTCACTAACTCATCCTGTTATAGATAGGATACATTCCATATTGAAATGGAATAAAATTAGATTCTGGATTGTCCTGGTGATGAAGTAGCTACTTATATCAAATCATCACATGCTGTTGAGCATTTTGCTGGTGCACTTAGCCAGTGCTTCCCTTTCACTTGCCTGCCTCCGTGCTCTTGCACAATGTGGATTGTGCTCTTGGGAGACCCTTTCCTTCCATTCTTCATGTCAAATCCCACCCACCTAACTAGATGCAGTGTATAGTCCACCTTCTTCGTCAAGCCCGATGAAACTTCTCACACATTCCCTGAATTGAGGAAACCCTTTCCTTTAGCTGTATCATTGGAAGACTTTGCTACACCTGTGTTATAGTATTCATCCTATTCCACCTTTGGTTGTCATTATATATGTGGATGTTGTACCCTTTGTATTGGTATGTAAACCCTTTGGGAGGAGGGCTATGTTTTCCTCTTTGTACTTCATCTTCAGTGCCTAGAAACTAACTGAATTGAACTGATACAAAATAGTTGTCCCCTGACCATAAATAGTATATAATGGGACACAAAATATATAGACATGGTACATAAGTAAATTAATGATACGAACAATGAAAAGAGATGTCCTGAACAGTCCAGAGTTGATTGCTAAGGACAATGACTCTTCTAACACCTTCTGATGGTAAGAGGGAGGACCACGGTGAGCTGAGGGCATCAAGAAAAGCCTCATAGGTGTCTTTACAACTTGAAATAGATATTTTGTCATCATGAAAATTTTACTGAGTAGAAAGAAAAGGAGAGGACAGGGAAGGCATGGAAATAGAGATAATGATAGAAATGACTTAAGCATCTTTTGGTTATTTTGGGTACATCAGAAAGACAACCACCTTCCCCCTTCCCATGATACCTTACGTTTTCATCAAACTTTAAAACTTATAAACTGCTGTCATATATACTGCTTTATATGATTCATCTAGTGTGGTCCATAGACTGAATTTCATTCCATTGCAAATAACATTGTAAAGGAGATTCACTGTGTATAGTCAAAATGGACTCCATTGGTAATAGATATGCTTGGTACCAAAAGTAATGATGATGAGGTGACAATGACGGTGATGATACTGACGATAGTAATGACACTGAACACTCACTGTGTGTCCAGCATGTGCAAAACATTTTGCATATATTAATACTAAACCTCCCAATATCTTCAAAGTAGAATTTTTAAGCTATCTCTAGATTAATAGGGGTTGAGTCATTTGTCCTGCATCAGGCAGCTGGTGTTCGGTAGAACTGGGACTCATATTGAGGTCTATTTTATTCCAAAGTCCAGTCATTTTTCATTCCCGAGAGCCCTAAAGGCTGACAAACATGACAAAGGGAAGAGCACAAATGTCATCTCATGATATGTGCTTAACTCACACCTTCAATAGGGTATAAATGTAATCTGCATTAACCAGCTCAAAGTCCAGCACCAGGTAAAGGCACTGCATTTACTTAGTGCTTCATCTTATTTGCGGCTACAGATATGTGGGCTTAGGCAATTACTTCCTTAGTTAATGACTTAATTTCCTTTTTAAGATTTGATCTTGATACTCAGATCATCTCCCCGCTACCAAACCTATTTTTGTTGATACCTCAAAACTCATTTTTGGACCTTTGTCCTTAGTTGCTGCCCAGGGTCCTCTGGTGATAGCATTTCAAGTGAGGGACATTTACCTGAAAGTGAGGCAAACAGTTGAAACCCCATGGCCTCCTTAACACAGGGATTGAAAACCTCCAAGCGATCACCAGAAATTTATGTTTGCTGTTGGAAAATTGCTTTGGGAAATGATGTGGATCAGAGAAGTAAATTTTCTGTCAAGATTAACTTTAGTAGTGAGCAAAGCAGAATTTGGGGGGAGAAAAAAAGAGATCCCTAGGTGTTTCATCACATTTGTATTAACATTCTTTAATATTTACCACACTCATACTTTTTGAGCCAAACTGTCAGTGAAAGCATTGAACTACAGAGAAGATTCAGGAATTCCTCTGGAGAGGATACCTTCAGTCTCATTTTACAAACAGAAGCTGTTGATAACGGATGTGCTTCAAACAGCTGGCAGTTATTGAAAGAATTAAGGTGAAAAATAAAATTCCTAAAACCCCACCACACAAAAACCAGGAATCCACTGCCTCTGGACTGGCCCAGATTCTTCAGCCTGTTTCCAGAAACTGCTGTTATGCAGTCTGCACAGACGGTGGAGTGCTTGGACTAGGAAGGAAGGGGAGGAAGCTTGGCAGGGCACCAGCTTGGAGCTCGATTTTTCTTCTTTTTTTTCCCCCCCAACAAAGAGCTGGGCCTGGTAGAAAATAAAACAAAAACAGATCCTTTTCCTCTCTCACATCTGCTTTCATCCCAGTTCTTTGGGGTTGGTGGCCCTGGATAAACCAGTGGAGCTCAGCAGGCTGCTCGCTGCTGAATGTGTTGCTGGATTTTGCTGCAGTTCAGGGCTGCTTGGCTGTGAGGTCCAAGAACAGCGTTTCTCAAGGGCTGACAGATATGGGACCACAGTAGTACCCTTTGTGTGAGGGCTTAGAAAAACAACGGGTGCACTTTTAAGATGGGAGTAATATGATGTGATACATGGTTAATCAAGCCGAGATGGACTTCTCTCCCACCTTCTTCCAGAAGTCTCCATGTTAGCTCTTAGAAGATCTAGCAGGTATATGCTGCGGATGAGAGGTCTGCTCAGAGAAGGAGGACTGGGGACTGAATCTGTTGACAGAACTGGGAAGAACCATTATATTAAAATAAATAAATAAATAAATAAATAAATAAATAAATAAATAAAAGACAGTTACCTGAGGCAAGTGTCAGAGCATCTGTAGTGGTGTAAGGGATCTTTGTAACTTCCCTCTTAACATTCCAGCTGCCATTGAATAACAGAGAGGGTGCTATTCTTCATCCTGTTTACTAATTATTCTGCAATGTTACGTGCCCTACTAATCTCTACTCCAGTTCTTGCCTCTTTAGAGATAATTTTTATATTACTAATTTAGTGTTCTCATTCAATAAACTTCTTAAATCCTCTTCTTAGCTTCTGCTTCTGGGAACCAATTGCTCCTAATGCCATCCACATTTCCCCTGAGGCTATTTTTGTAAACATAACATGTCACTCTACTGTGATGTTGGGGCAGGGGTGGGACTAATTCTGATTGAGAATGTACTACTGGCCAGCAATTTGGCCGACTCAACGCACATGTGCTCTCTGCTAATCTTCCTAAAAACCAACAAGGCAGCCACTGATATGGTCATTTTACAGATGTGGACACACAGGTTCACAGAGTCACACTAGTGACTGCCTAAGGCCCCCACTTGGGTCAGACTGTGTTATATGGTAGGGAAAAAAGTCAACTGACAGGAGGGCCTTCTTCCTAATAAGCAGCCAATGGTGTACTTGTCTCCCTGCTCCCTGCTACGGATGACAGAGTCATGAAGGACTTAATTCAGAGCAGTGACCAAGAGCAGGAATTAAATCCCTGTGGAGAAGAGTTTAAGGATGTGGCCCTCAAAAGTCACTCTGTGTAAGGGGCCAACCACACAGTTCAGGTTCTCACCACTCTCCTCCCACTGCCTTAAATCTTTGCGTAGGACCTCACAGCTTTTTAAGTTCTGTCACTCACATGATCTCATTTGATCTTTACCAGATCCTTGTGAAGCAGGCTGAGCAGGGATTGTTTTCTGAATTTTATAGACAAGGGAATTGAGGTCCAGAAAAGTGCTGATTTATCTAAGCCAGCAAATGGCAGAAGCTCTGTCTAATTAATTCCCTACCAGATAGTTTTTTAGTACATCATGAATCCTCCAAATAAAGACAACTCTGGGATGTGTTGAGTGCAGAAGGAGCTGATAAGACAAAGTCCCTCATATGAACCTGTCCAAATAGTCTCAGTCCTGGTTTTGAATACTGAAGTACCCAAACTTCCTTGACCTTCTCATTTCTTCCCCAGTGATTACCATGGGGGAGAAAAAGACAGCAAAAAGTAAAAGCATCACAGGAACCTCACCAGCCTCACCATGGTGAGGTTCCCGTGATGCTTTTTGGGGTTCCCGTGATGCTTTTACTTTTTGCTGTTTTTTTCCCCCATTGTAATCATTATCTATCTCAGTGTTTCCCAGTCATTTTTTTTTCATTCCTCACCCCCGCCTAGAAAATACTATTTAGACATTTATTTTTCCTAATCACTCCCCCTCCCTGAAATCTTAATACCATAGATATGTTGTATATCTGTTTATGTACTATATGTATATCTATGCTTTATGCCAAAAATTAGTAAAATTTATTTCACCCACATAAGAAACAGTGTTTGCTCCCTCAGTGCCATTTTGCTCTTGTTGTGAGTGACTGGTGTAGCTCATAACTATAAATTCAGTAAAAAGAAAAGAAGGAAGGAAGGATGGAGGGAAGGAAAGAAAAAATGAAGGAGGGTAGAAAACAAACAATAAAACAAGCCAGCAAAGACATAAAACACTAAACTGAAGGTGTCCTCAATTTCCCAACAGCTCTAACATCCCCTGGTAGTATAGATTCAAGTATTGAGGTTTCACTACGGCCAAAGTATTCCCAATATTTCTGGCCAAAGCTCGGACAGAGCATGCTTTAATCACTCTGTGAGTGAATCCCAAAGAACAAGGTGTGGCTTGAAACACATTCAACTTTTGGTATCTCAATTCCCTAGTTGCAAAAGAGAATGTTCCCTCTGACCAAACATAGTTTTTCCTTATGGGATGTGGTAGATCTCTGAAGACACTGGAGTCTTTCCCTTTGGGGAAGTTCATTGCTTTGCCTGTTGATAAGTGATAGCAAAGGAGAATGTATGGAAAGTTACTCTTACTTTTATTTTCTCCTCCTTAACTTCATACCCTACCTAATAAATTGGAGAACCAGAAGGAAAGCCAGAATTCACCACTACAGACACAAGAAAGTAAGTTCTGGACAGGTGGAACTGACTTGCTTAAGGGCCAGGAGCAAATTAGTGTCAAAGCTGGGATGTGGAGTTTGCCTCTTGATACAGGACCTCCTCTGCCAGAAGAAAGGGTCAAACTCAGATGGGTACTTCGTCATTTGTTAAATTTACTTGAGCAGCATCCAACTATGGCTGTGAGTACACAAATAAAAAGCTTCTTTAAATAAACACCAGCAAATCTGTTTCAGCTGAAGATGTATGCTTACTGTCCCAGGGGCCAGTATGATTTAATATTGCCAATATTAAATAAGAGTTTGGGAATTGGATAACAATTGCAAGCTGGGTAGCAGCTTTTCACCTCCAGGAATTGACTACAGATAGCAAACAGCTCAGATGGGGAAATGAGTTTTGCCACATCACCAGAAGGCCCACGTAGCTGGCCGCTAGCCTTCAGCTCCCAGGAAAACTGGAAGATATGTGTGCACGAATGTGTGTGCACATGGCCACGTGTATTCCGGGATTAGGTTCACCAGGGCTGCCAGACCACAATGGTAAAGCCAAGCCACTAAAGAACCAGAACACACGGTGAAACCCCGTCTCTACTAAGAAATACAAAAAAAAAATAGCCGGGCGAGGTGGCGGGCGCCTGTAGTCCCAGCTACTCCGGAGGCTGAGGCCGGAGAATGGCGTGAACCCGGGAGGCGGAGCTTGCAGTGAGCTGAGATCCGGCCACTGCACTCCAGCCTGGGCTACAGAGCGAGACTCCGTCTCAAAAAAAAAAAAAAAAAAAAAAAAAAAATGTGCCACTTGATGAGATATTACATGTAAACTAGAAATACTGAAGGAAAACATAATGTTATTAAAACACAAACATTTCTTAGTGCTTTTGAAAACCTTTNAAAAAAAAAAAAAAAAAAAAAAAAAAAAAAAAAAAAAAAAGAACCAGAACAAAGTCAGTGAGTGGTGTATGGGCTGAGGTCCGGCCAGTTAGAAAGCTGGGAAGGAAACCATGTGTAGTCTTTGCAACTCCAGACTTCACTACCTCCATATCCCTCTTTTAGACCCAGAGCCTTCAGGAATTCAGGTTTTTGAGTCTCATCCTATCACAGAAGAAAATGGTGATAGCCTGGCTTTGCAGGATGACAATCCTGGTTACACTCGGATTCAACCCTTTCCTGGCTATGTGACCTTGTTCTATTTATATTTTATTTAGAAAACACTTATCTAGTACTTGCCATATGCCAGACACCATTCTAAGCACTTTATAAGGAATAACTCCTTTCAGTCTCAATAACAATGAGCTTGATTCTTATAACAACCCTATGTTCATTTTATAGATGAAGGAACTGATGATCAGAAAGGTTAAGTGCCTTGCCAAAGTCACTCAGCCAGAATTTGAACCCAAGGAATGTGTCTCCCTTGACACATCATCCTACCATGGTAAGTGACCTTGGGCAAGTTGTTGACCCCCTGCCAGACCTCAGTTTACCTGTTTGTAAAGGGAGCATGCTAATACTACTCTGAGCAAGGAGGGATGAAGGCTTTTTGCAGGGCTTACATGAGAAAATCTTGAGGATTTAGCAGGTTGCCAGGCACCTAGTAAGTAAAATATATGATTAACACTCCTATAGGTGGGGGTCATATTTCATAAATGGATCAGGAAGAAGTAGAGGCCTCTTCTGCATACTCTCATAGTGAGTCTGATAGGCCTATGCCAACACAGTCCTCTTGAGAATGCCTCACCTTCACAGCTGCAATCATTTACAAGTTAAATGGTTCTATTGTTCACTCCACAAATGTTGACTTAAGCTCTGAACAAGAAATGTTGTGCTACTTTGATTGAATGAGTTGAGCAATATAATCAGAAGTTAAAGGCATCTGAGTGATATGTTATCTTTAGTGGCATTTCAGTTATAATGTAGCTTCTCCCTTTCTTTCCTACAGCATGTTTGCTCTTTTTTATGTACCTTTATGATTTTTGAAATAATATGCAAAAAGGATCAATATGAAACACTCAGATTAAAAAATGACCTGGACAGCAAAGCAGTGCTGCTGCATTCTGAGAAGTCCCCTTATTTTTAGAATAAAAATTTTTAAAAAATAAAGAAACGCAGTCTCAGTTGCAGGGAAATATAGATTTCACCATAAATGAAATCACTATGGAGCAGAGACAGTGAGGCAAAATAACAGAGTGAGTGGTTGTTCTGCAGCTGAGGGACAAATGACAGAATTGCTTTGGCCCGCTGAAGACAGATTGTTGCATTGTTCCATTAATTGTGTGTAACTTGGCTTTTCCAGACCTTTCTGTGGCAGACTAATCCAGCTAGCTCTGTGCACTGCTGAGCCATCTCACTTTTACCAAAGGCTGCCTACAATATTTCTGAGATAGAGATCCCTGCTACACATAGTTTGCAATATTGAGAGTTCTTCACTGAGGATAAATATGCTGATGGTGAACACCTAAAAATATGTGATTTTTAAAGAAGACTTTGGTTTACGGAGGTAAAATATGACAGAAGATCCAATCTTTATCCTGGTCTTACTTTAAACCCCATAAACTGTTGACAAATCTGCTCTTATAAGTGGGCATTCACTTGTGTTGTTTCATTTAAGGGGAACAAGGTCGGATGTCCTGGCCAAATGTATGCCACCGTCTGTTTAAGTGAAATTGAAATGAAATTCCAGCATTAGAGTGATTTCCTTTGGTTATTTCCCCCAAAAATCCTTGTTTAAGTTGCAAAAATCCCCAGAGTAGAATTATCACCATTCCACCGATCAGTGTCCTACTAGGATTTAGTGTTTACATTCTTGGAAGAGCTGGTGGCAAATCTATGGATGCAGTAGACTCAGTGAGAAGGGAATATTTTAGTGTTGGGGTATTTGGAAAGAATTGATGCCTATTTGGCTGTCTCCTGGGTGTCATGGAGTCTCCTATGGCAAAGAAAAGAGTGTCAGGCTTGGGAATGGGGTGGAGACACAGAAGGGCAGTGGTGACACTATAATGTCAAACTTTGTAACTGCAAGACTTCAGTTGCAGGAGGTGTAGGAGCCTGTGTGCAATGGGTTTTCCAAGAATCCTCCTAAAGGAGTTATTGATTTGTATATTTTGAGCAGGACTAGCTTTACCTTATAATGACACAACCAATTAGAGAAGGAAAGGAAGGTGGTAGAGGAGGAAAGACCCAGAATTTAGAAGAGGCATTTCTCAGTGCCAGCCCAGCAGTAACAATGACCTTGGGCAAGCTACTGAAACTTTTCAGATTGAGTCTTCTTGTCTTAAAAATGGGACAAGTTTTTGTCTGCCTTCTGAAATTATTGGGAGAATAAAAACAAATATAAGAATAATTCTAAACAGCACTTTGTAAACTATAGAGTGCTCAGAGACTAATTCTGAGTACACCGATGCTTGCAAGTCTTTCTTCTATCAGTGCCACCAGATGGAGTCAATGGCAGGCATGTGGGAACGTGACTCCCTTCTCCCTGCCATGTAGCCCATGTAACCTGACCCCATGGAGCCTAGGCACCAGCCCACCATGTATTTTTAAAGAGCTGCAGTCAGACTTTTGGATGTTGTAGATTGCTGAGTTGTCCATGCTGTGGGTAGGCAACCCGCTAGCTCAGTGCTTCTCAGCCTTGGCTGAACTTTGGAATCACCTGGGAAGCTTAAAAAAATAATAATAAATAATAATAATAATAATAATAATAATAATAATAATAATAATTCTCCTCACCAAGGCCACATCCCAGACCAGTTAACTCACAATCTCTTGAGGGTGGGGCCCAGGAGTCAGTATTTATTGAGGCTCCAAGTGGTTCCAGTGTGCAGCCAGGGTTGACAAGCACTCTGCTAGCTGAGCAATAGAGAAATAAGATGCAGCTAGAAAATGAATTCCTTCTTCTCATAACACAAGGGAAAATAACTTTGTGACATTACATTGAGAACAGACAAATAGCTAACCTGGTAGAACAGAATAAAGAAATGATTGAAAAGGATTGAGGAATCAGTGTAATCACAGCTACTTATGATAACTTGAGTAGCATAAAACACAGATCTTGAAACTCTCTCCTCTTCTTCTCTCTTTTTCTTTTTTCTTTCTGATTTGTTTTGTTCTCTCTTCTCTCATCTCCTTCCCCCACCTTGCCTTTTCTTCTTCTCAAACTCTCTTTCTCTCTCTTTCCCTCCCATCCCACACCCCATTTTACTAGAAAGGTCTCTCAACTCCTAATATCCATTGTGGCCATTTACAATGTAGTATGTCATGTTCAGAGTCCTGAACAATTTTTTTAAATTAATTAATTTATTTTTTTGTGGGTAGGGGGCTACTTCACGGCACATCCCTGTGTCTTAGGTCTCATGTGCGGGTGAGTGTGTGTGTCCTCTTTACGATTCCCTTTCATCTCTTCCTGCACATTCTAAAAACCCAGTTTTCCCACCCACACATGCCTGAGCTTTCTCATCTTCTCATCTGTTTTCCAGCATGTCCACCTACCTCTCTGAAGCCCCTGACTCTCAGTGATTTTTTTTTAACCTATATCTGCTCATTCATATTCAGGCAAGCCTGATGAATCAGAATGTCTGGAGGAAAAGGAATTCAGGGGAATTTTAATTTTCTGGTTAAGTGACACTGTCTTGAAAACCACTTTTGTTTTAAGTTTTATTTTGGGGAAACAAATAGTAAAATACAAGCCCCAAACTGGAACGTTTCTTAGGGAATACCTAGATGAATCCATCTAAAGTAGAGACAGAGACCAAGTAAGTAAGATGATTAACAGATGATCCCAGTCATATAAATAACAGTACTATGTCTAAAGATGATGACTCCTGACTTCTAGACCCTATTTCTTCCAGAGCAGTTACTTGACCTGCCCTGCAGAAATGTTCTGATTAACCAGAACCAGTCAAATGTGAATTATATTCTTTTAAGTGAATTATCCAGTTCCTTATAATTTCATCTACCCATGAACCTCACTCATCTGTGTTGCCTGTGTGTCCCCAGATGGATTTCAGTTTGCAATTCTTGTATCTCTAGACTATCCTGTTTCTAAGGACTGAAATCATTTCCCTAAATGTGTCCACCCTACCCACTAGACTGAGCACACTGACTTTTTTCTAGCTTATTTTATTTATTTTTTTTTTTTAGTTTTTAAAAAATTTATTGTGGGTACATAGTAGATGCATAAATTTATGGGGTACACGAGATATTTTGATAGAGGCATGCAATGTGTAATAATTACATCATGGAAAATGAGCTATCTATCCCCTCAAGCATTTATTTTTTAGTACAACTGATTTTTTAAATAGAGGTTCATCACCACCTCACATACATTACAGTTTTGGTTGGGGAAGAAGAAGGCACAGGCTGGTGGATTGGATTTGTTCAGACTGCAGAACCCCTCCTGGAAGGAATATCAAGTTTCTCATTTTCCTTCTTGTTAATTAAATCTCCACTGTTAACTTGATTTTTTTTTCCTGTTTCCTAAATGAGGTATTGCTAAAGAAAAAGTGGGTCAATTGAGGGTTCTGACTAGTTTTGTCCTAGTTAATTTAAGTTTTGCCATATGTTCTTTGAGAAGCATGTGTTAACTATAGGCCCTTTTGCTGATTATCAACGAACCTAACAGCTATTAATTTAGATTTCCAGTTACCTGGCAAGAGAAAGACTTAAAGGGAATAAGTCTAGGTAAATCTAAAGCTAACCCGGAAGTAAGACCACTCCATGCAAAACTGAAGCACAGCATGATGCTTTAGACAGCACCATTACTTTCCATCGTGAAGCAGCAATGTCAGCTTCAGCACTCTTGACATTTTAGGTCAAATAATTATTTGATGTAGGGGATGTCCTTCGCTTGTAGGATGTTTCACAGTATCCATACTTCTGCCCACTGGATACCAGTAGCACCACCTCACCCATGCATAAAAATGTAAAATGTCTCCAGACACAAACAAGTAAATGTCCACTGGGTGGCAAATTTGCCCCTGGTTGAGAACCATTACCATAGACACATGATCCATTTAATCACGAAGGAAGAAATGCAGATAAATCCCTGACAATAACATATGGATGTCTATACTTTACTCTCTCTGAATCTAAAATCCTATTTTAAGGGGTTGGACTGAATGTACTGGCCATTTCTTCTCCTGGAACCCTGGAGAAGTCTCCTCTATTGGCAGAGTCCTGCGTTGCCCTATTACCAGTGACCAGAACAAACAAGTCATGGTCAGAATTCCTGGATTTCAGCATTGTGCCCATGGCATTCAACAAGAATGTGTTGAGCATGTGTCCTGTTCCCAGTCTAGTTCTAGGCTCTTTGTTATGTGCAGGGGTGGAGGGGCAACCATTCAAGGAATAAAGAAACAGGGTGTAGTGAAAAGGCCACCAAGTCAATCAGCACATCACAGTGCTTCCAATCACTAGCGGGGTGACTTTGCACAACATACCTGACCTCTGTAAGCCTCAAGTTCTTCATGTGAAGATAAGGTTGCTGGCACCTGCCTCACTTATGGTGATCTAGATAAAGGCACCGTACTAGTGACTGCTCAGTAAATTGTATTTCTCCATCTCATTTATATCTTTGTCTAAACTGTAAGAATGCAATAGCCAGTCCCTTTACTTGGAGTAAAAAAGCAAAGGTCTTCAGAAATTGTGTCCA
Organism: Theropithecus gelada; assembly: GCF_003255815.1. Taxonomy (NCBI): domain Eukaryota; kingdom Metazoa; phylum Chordata; class Mammalia; order Primates; family Cercopithecidae; genus Theropithecus; species Theropithecus gelada. Next base: position 101,180,581 of record NC_037681.1, read on the forward strand.
GTTGAGCAAGGCCAGGAGATGGTGCCCAATCAGAAGTAAGAATTTTGCCTCCTGAATCCCAGAAAAGAAAAAAAAAAAAATCAGAGTAGAGCATTCTTTAGTGGAAAAATATATTTCTTAACCCTGAGGTGGAAAATACTCTCAAAAAATATATTCCCATTTGCTGGCTCTTCCCACTAGACAGCAGGTTACACTCTGCTGTGGCATAAGGAGCCCAGAAGTTCCCCAGCCTGCAAAGCATCTACCTACTCATTAATGCCTGAAAATACCATCAGCCATATCAGTCCTTTATATCTTAACTGTCACTTATTTTATGAGATCCTTTCCTGAATAAAAGTTTGATTATGAAGAAGAAAGTATTAGGGTAATTAGTGCTAGAAGGTAGTTACATAATGTGGTCACCTGCCTGCACGTGTGTGTGTGTGTGTGTGTGTATATGGTTATATATGTATGTGTGTGTGGTTATATGTGGTTTTATACATATATATGTATATACACACACATATGTGTGTGTGCATGTTTGTGTGTGTGCTGTTATATATACAGAGATAGACTGAGGTAGGAGTGTGTGTATATATTTCAGAAGCCTATTTAATGGTCATATGCTAGCTAATTCCTTTTTATTTGACATTCTGTCAATGGCAGATCCAAATCAACCAACATCACCACTCATCTAGAGGAGATGATTGATGTTTGACTACCCTGAAAATTATGATACTCTTGCTCCAAAACAGATATAATTTCTGGTTCTTTGATAATTTTCTCTGTGAGAGGGGTATGTGATGATGTTTCTTTTACCATCTCATGTGATCCATCAATGCCCTCTTCTACTGGGCCATGTCAGATAGACTAGGCATCAAACTTGCTGACAAGTCGACTAAAATAAGCCAGAAACACAAGTGGCCCCTAATCCTACCAGAGATCTGTGTGTACTTGCTTGGAAAACTTGGGAGGAATACCAAGTGGCATTTGCCCCTCTGATTACTTACACACACTCATAAATGTGTTGTTGATGCTAAATCATACCAAATGTCTGCCTTCTTGAAAGCAGAGAGAAAAGGCAGGGCACTCTTATACTTTGATAAGTTCAGAAGAATATTTTTACATTGTTTAGAAAATTATTTCCTTTTACTGGAATAACCTTTTCTTTGTGATGACAACTTTGTAGTCTTGGGAGTATGGGCTGCATTGTGGGTAGGTGGTCTCAACTATTAATATCAAGGCTACGATCTGAGCATAGCGACTGCCTTTTTTTTCTGAGTACAGCAAAGGACAGGTCTCATTTAATCTGCTGCCTCTGGTCCAACCTTAAAAATCTACTAGGGCTAAGACTGATGTGAGAGTGTCATTTGTCATGTGAAAAGACTTTTTTTCTATATAAATATTCGAAAAACCTCAATATCACTGCTGAACTTTAATCAGCTGGGAAGGTACTGCAAATGGAGGGTCAATCCATCACAATGCCCAGGATGAGACGTGAATTGTGGCCTAAAGTTCTTTTCAGATAGCACAGGATAATGAGATTAGCACCCTCTGTGGGAAGAATAAAAAAAGGTGCTACACCTTTAAAAATTAGATTCTCTTTTAAATGCTTAGCAGTTTGCTTAGAGGGGTCAGAGCAAGTTTCTCGAAGCTTAAAGATTAATTAATTTGAGAAAGAATAGATTTCAAATGTTACAAAACCTTAGTTAAAACTACCACTTTCCCTTATTCCTGCCTTTTCCCCTTCCCCCTCCCCCCACCAATCTCCAGAGCTAGAGTCACAGGGACATGAAATGATGTGAGCTAAATTCCTGTTTGTGTAGACAACATTTGTTTGCCTACAAAGACACACAACACAGAAACATACAGACACACACACAAAGTAAGAACATAGCTTTCCATGGTCATCATTTGCTCTTAAGCTCCCAGACTGCAGATTCCTCTTTCCAATGGTTCTTCATGAAATATGCATAGACTTAAGATCTTCTACATATATGATATTTAATCATGGGCAGGGTGGGTGGAGTAGCATAAAACAAAGCACGATTATTCTCTCTCTTTCTTATGGCCACCTTGAAACAAGAAGAGTGAAAGATAAAAATGTCTTGGCAATAGGAGATAAACTACAGTTTCCAATATTCAGATTTCTAGAGGGTAGGAGGGGACTTGTGGTTCTGATGCTTGCCAGGAAGGTTTTGCTTCTGAAAGCTTTCCCTATAAGCACACCCACACAGCTCTTTAATGCACCAAGCCAGAGCAGCTTTGGGCGCTGGATTCCTGTAGCCTTCCTATGAGATGGTTAAGTTCACGGAATCCAAGGAGCCCTCCTTCAGTTGCTACAATTTTTTTTTTTTCTAAAAAAGGTATGCTGTCTTCTAGAGGAGGTCGCTTTAGTAGGGTTTTAGGTAAGGCACATACCTGAGAGAATCTTTTTCCTGCTACCCCTGCTCTCGGAGTGGTATGCTATTTAGAAAGGCAAACCCAAATGATTATGCTTAAATTCAAAACCCCCTCCTCAAAGTTATCAAACAAAGCACCTCTCTTCTAGAACACTAACAATCTGAATGGGTGTCATGTGCATGATGTGTGTCATAATGTCATGTTTTAATTATAAATAAAGCAAGATGAAGTTTCCTGGTCAGGAAAAATGAGCTGGGGTGTTGGGGTGTGTGTGTGTGTGTGTGTGTGTGTGTGTGTGTGTAAGAAGCTGTCTCCCAGGGCTTAACATCTTAAAAGACATTTGCAAAATATTTATCTTGAAAGAGACTCTTAGAAACAATATTTTTAGGCATACTGGTTTCTCCATAGGTAGAAGAGAAACCTACCACCAACCCTTAGTTTAAGGAAACCTTCTGGTGATACCATTCTGCATTTCAAAAAGCTGATTTTGCCTCCTAAGATTGGTAGTTGGAGACATTTGCGTTTTGGGGGATGGTAGTGTGTGGTTCCTCATCCCCCCATCCCTCTTCCTGCTATTTGGACTTCTCTCTCAAAAAAAAAAAAAAAAAAAAAAAAAGGAAAAATAAAAACAGAAAGATGTAAGTCTTTAGTGTCAGAGAGGGAAGAGAAAGACTTAGGGATGTGGGTTGCACTGGTTCAGCATCTGTCATCCATCACAGTTTATTTCAATCATACATTTGCTTAAATTATCATCTGATGAAGGAGCCCTCCGTCCAATGCACACAGCTTTCCCCTTCCCTTCTCTGTACCCACCAATTGCCACTACCACCACTTCCTCACTTTTTAGTTGAATAGAAACTGAAATCTCAATGATGGACCTGGAAACCTATGAGGGATGAGAAGGAGCAATCATCAATCCCAACACAGAAAAAAGAAAAAAGAAAGAAATAGGGAAAGCAAGCATTACACAAAAGGGCAATCTGAGAAGAGGCAGCTTTTCTGTCCTGGTTTAACAAATTATTCCTATCTCAGAAATATGCAAACACAGGATCAGATGATTATCTTCTCCCACTCTCCCCACCCCATCACTGCTCTGTCACCTCTGCCCCTAAAGTCTCTTGCTACAAGTCATTACCCTGCAGGCATTCATCCTGAGGTAGGCTTTTCTCCTCGTTCCCCATAGAAACTAGGAATGTGCTGTCACTGTCTGGGAACCTAAGCATGCTGCAGTCTTAGCACTGTGCTCCAGAAGCACAGCTTTCAGCCCTAAATATCAGGATTCTGCCTCCTTCCCCTCAGCCAGACCAAAGAGAGCAGTGAGCTGAGGGGCTCCCTTTAACAGGGGGTACAAAAAGGGCACAAATGCTACTATGTCGGGTGAATCAAAGACTCAGGAGAATTAAGAACAGGTGGCATTTGGGGATGAGATTTTGAGTTGATTTGAAAGATGGTTACATTTTGAGTTGATTTGAAAGATGGTTACATTAAGTGCAAAAATGTTTCGTGTTCCTAGGACAAACTATCTGGCACTGCCTTTTAAAAGCCATTTGCAATGCTCTGCTTTAAAGGCTGAGCAAGGATGCCCAGTCCTCAGTCCACCTCTCACTTGCTTGAAGGTGGTTAGATTGCACTGTCCTTGCCCCAATAATATAAAGGGTCTTGCTGTTTTTCTTTTTCCAGTCCTTACTCATGTGGAGTAAATTAACATAAGTCATTAATCTGATAAGCTTTGTTGGCCCTTCTTTAAAATTTCAAAATGAATCTGACTACTTTGCTCCTGGAATTTCCTTCTGGCCCCTGGACAACTCCCCTCCCCACCCCACAAGGAAATTTTAACTGTTGCTTTTCTTGTAACACAAGTAACAATTCATTTAGGTTACACCAGTCTGTAAAAACTGTAAATGCTATTTTATTTTAAACATTTTAGTTTACAAAAAAAAAAAAAAAAATCAATGATTGGTACCTTTTTTACACTCTCAGATTCCTGAATATGGGCAGATCTTCAAAGGGAGGAAGGAGTTTCTCATATGAAATTTAAGATAGACTGTCCTGAAGGTTGTGGGGTGGGGATTTTTTTGTTGTGTTTTAATTCGTTTTTGTTTTTAAGACACAATAAAGCTAAAATGTCAAGTCTCTGGGAGAGATCCCCTTAAAGTTTCAGTCAAGGAGCATATCAGAGCACAGACAAGGAGACCCCAGCCTGGTGCCCGCCGGCCCATCCCGGCTGCCCAGGCGTATTTGGTAGCGCATGGGTTGAGAGCCACTGGGACAATCACACCTCGCATTCCCTGGCGGGCTGCTGGTGGCAGGTACACGAGCCATACTCGTTGATGATCACCAGGGCTCCCTCAATGTGGTTCGGTTTGTAATCAACGTAGTATTCCTGGGCAGACATGGCAGCCATCTGATGCATGGTCTGTTTCTGCTTTTGCTTCCTGCGCTGCGTGACAAAGCACTGTCTGAGCTGCCTGAGGCTGGCTGGGAAACACTTCCAGGACACGTAGAGCACCAGGACCACGATGAGGAAGGAGAAGATGAGGGCCATGGTGCCCGTGACCACCTTGTGGATCTGCACGGCATTCTCGGCGTGCTCGCCGCCGGGGAGAGCCACGGTGGCAGGCTCGAATGTGCCGTCGTGCTGCCCCTCCCCGCCATCCGCGAGCGTGGTGGCCGAGCTGGCAGGGGGCCCCAGATCACTGCGGTTGGTGACGGCCGAGAGCAGGTGGCCACTGGTGGGCTCGGCCCCATCCTCGCACAGGTGGAAGGCGTACACGGCATCCAGGACGTCCTCGCCCTGTGCGTACTCCGGGCTGGCGCACTGCAAGTTGCCATCGTAGCGCCCCTGGAAGTTGCTGAGCCACGAGGCTAGGGCACACACGTTGCGCCCGCAGTCCCACAGGTTACCGGCCAGGGTGATGCTTGTCAGGGACTTCCAAGAGTTGAGGATCCGGGGCTCGATGTAGGTGAGGCGGTTGGAGTCCAGCTGCAGGGACTGCAGGTGCGGCACGGTCTCGAACACATGGGGCTCCATGTACTCGATCTCGTTGCCCGACAAGTCCATTTTCTCCAGGTTCCAAACCCAGTCCAGCGAGCTGACCACAATGGCCACCTTGTTCCTCCGCAGGCAGAGCGAGTGCAGGGAGATGAGGCGCGGGAAGTGGGCGAAGTTCACCTTGACCAAGTCGTTGTGCTCGAGGTGCAGCTCGGTGAGCTTAAATAAGCCGGCGAAAGAGTTGCGCGCCAGACTCTTGAGCTGATTGTATCCGATGTCGAGAAACTTGAGGCTGCGGCAGTCCTGGAATATGCGCACGGGCACAAACTGGATGGCGTTGGCCCGCATATGCAGCGTGGTGAGCTTCCGCAGCCCGTGGAAGAGGTCGGGCGCGAGTGCCTGCAGCTTGTTGTACGAGAGGTCCACGCTACGCAGGTTGGGCATGGGCCGGAAGGTGGTGTTGGGCAGCTGGGTGATCTGGTTGGAACTCAGCGTGAGTTCCTTAACTCGGCGCAGTTTCTGAAAGGCGTCCCCCTGCACCGAGCAGATGTGATTGTGATCCAGATAGAGCCACGTGAGCTGCATTAACCCCGTGAACTGGCCGGCGCGCAGCTCCGAGAGGCTGTTGTAGCGCAGGGACAAGCCCAGCAGGCCGGACAGGTTGTGGGGCGCCTCGGTGAGGTTGAGCGCCTCGCAGTACAGCAGCCGCCCCTCGCACCGGCACAGCTGCGGGCACCCGCTGGGGGCGGCGGGCAGCATCTGAAAGCAGGCCCCCAGCAGACACAAGACCACCCCCGAGGGCCTCCTCAGCAGCCAGTATAGACAGAGACCGAGCAGCAGGAAATCCATTAGCGAGAATCTTTCCAGAGAGACTGGAGAATGTCCATTGGAAGCGCTCGGTCAGAAATCTACATCATATTTTATTCCGAGGGAGGGGGAGCGGGGGAGGAGGAGAAAAGGGCAAAAAATCAAATAAATACATAGAAATAAAGAAGGACCCCCCTCCCCAAAAACCACACGTTCACCTCTAAGCATGCAGAAATCTGGGCAGCATAGAAAGTTCACAGCCACGGAAAGATCAAAGAGATGGTGATTTGGTCCATGTTAGATGCTGCAGCAAAGAAAAGGGAGGAAAAAAAATCTTCGGGAAAGAATTTAATTAAAAAGTGTCTTACCCACCCTTTTCCAGAGAGTGACAACCTCCATTCAGCTGCTCCCTTTGTGTGCAGGCTAATTATATGCAGGGCGAGAGAAGACCCCTCTGTGTTTCCGAGGCAGCCCCGGTCCGCGGCCGGCGGATCTGGCAGGCGCACAATGTCTCACTTTGCTGCTCGGCTTGGGGCTGCAAGGGCGGCCGGCGAGGCGGGGAGGCGACTTCTAGGACCCGCAAGTTTCCCAACTACGTGCCGGAGCCCGGGCTTCGCCTTCCTGCCGCCTTCCTTTCTCTCTGCAGTTCGGACTGTGACGTTGTGGGGGAAAAAAACTCCAAACTCGGGGCTCGCGACTCCCCAGGATTTGACAGTCTGGTTAATGTCCGTCATTGGAAACGACCACTGACCGGCGCCACCTTTTACTCCGCGGAGACAGCCTGCCATTCGCGCCCCGGGCAGCTGCAGAGAGCGGGCTCGCTCATGCTTTGCGGGCGGCGGGCGGCGGGGAGGTGCGGGCGGCGTCGCGGGAAGCGGCGAGCGGCGCCCGGGCTCCTTCTCTCCACCAGGCAGTGTGAGGCGCGAGCTTGCACAGGCACCTACTGCTCACTGAGTGTCGTAAGCTGCTCACGATTGTGCGTCTTCCCCGAGCACCTCAGACATGGGCAGATTGAAAAGGGGTGGGCATAAAACCAACATTTTACCGAACCACTAAAGTAATATATGTTCTTTGATGAAACGGAAAACACTTTAAGCTTTTTTGTCCATATTTCAAAAAAAAAAAAATAAAATAAAAGGAGGGGGGAAGGAGGTGGCGATAGGGGTAGCATCATCCACGACAAGATATTTCCAAGTGGGAAGAAACTGAAATATTCTGTGCTCTCCCCGTTCTCTTTTGGGGATACATTCTTTTCTCCTTTAAAACTGTCTACGTGTAAGAGATACGTAGGAATCTGTAAAGAAATCAACATTTGGACCTTTGCTTTAGAAAAGCAACTTGAGAGAAGACACAGGAAGGCGATGATTTGGGGCTTGGCTAAGATTTTTTGTCTCTCCCCCCACCCCCTGCCTTGCGGGTACTGGAATTCTGCAGTCAGCCAGCCCTTTTTTGAGGTGGAAGGGGGAAATACTTTCCAAACCCACCTAGTTTGGGAAGCCATCCCAGTCCCGGTGATGTGAGATCCGGTGTGGCAAAAAGGTATGTCTGTGTACAGGGAGACCTGACTGAAATCCCTCCGGGGCTTCATCAGGCTCCAAAGATACATATGGGGTACAGGGTGGATTAAAGAACGATTCTGCTGTCTGACATGGGGAGGACTAACCCTGACTTGTGCTGTTCATGGTGATTGCTGGGCCCTGCAGTGCACTCTACTCCAGGAGAGTGTGAATGTGTAGGGATGTGGTAGTTTAAGCCATAATGAAGCCTACCCGTCTCCATACACACATCCCTAATTAAGCTTTGAGACTGCACTGAATTGTGCCACTTTTTCCTCTAAATGTGACGAGAAGCCTTTGCCTCATTATTTCTATTCACAATCATTTATAGATAGGAGTCCTTACAGTGAGATCCCCGCACCCCCCCCCCCCCCCCCCCCCCCCCCGCACACACACACCTTGTGCCAACTGGTCTGGAGAGGGTCTGCCCTGGGGAGGGTCAGTTGATCATCTGTTTAAACAAAATCCTCCAAGATGACTGAGAAAGCCTGCGGGAAGTGAGTGTGGGTAAGCCTTCCTTCTTGACAAAGATGCCCAGGGAGATGGTAAGGAGAGTCAAATGTAAGTCTCCAGCTCCGCTCTTTGAATTCCTATCGTTTCTGCCTCTAAGGAACTCAAAATCAGTAGGCATTATGTGTAGTGGCACTTACTTTGATAGGAATGAGGGTGGATTACCAGAACCAGGGTAGATAGAATGGACAAGTAACTGGATTGGTCCTTAGCATCTAAGCTGAAGAGACCAACCAATGGAATCAAAGTCACCAAAGACTGGTGGTACTTTTCAGGAAAAGTCATATGAACAGGGGCATGAATCATTCCATTTTGTATTCATCTGAGCTCTGCCCTGGTCATTCATCTCTGAGATGTATCATTTAATTGGAAGGAACACAAATCTGAAATGTCCTAGACATCACATGCTGTCTTAGGAGTTAGAAAAGACATTAGAAAATCAAACCCCTTAATTTTGCACGTGACAAAACTGAGGCCAAGACACATCATGGTTTATCCAAGGTCATACAGCTTGCAACTGGCACAGATGGTTTTCTTTCTTTGGTTCGTTCGTTCGTTCTTTCTCTCTCTCTCTCTCTTTCTTTCTTTTTCTTTCTTTTCTCTCTCTCTCTCTCTCTCTCTATCTCTCTCTCTCTTTCTTTCTTAATTTGCCATTCTTGATGATTGCCTCTCTGTCACTCTTGCTGCCTACCTAACTCTGGATCAGGCATTTGCAGGTTTTATCCTGGCACCTCCAAGGTGCTGTGCAACACTTTAACAGACAGACAAACAAATTCACCATCAAGTGGTTTCACCTCTAGCCAAGACAATTATTGCTGACAGCAGGCCAGCTGATGGAGCCATAAACTCTAAAGAGTTGGGAGGTGGGGGAGGGGTATTGAGCAGGCGCAGGCAGGGTTAAACAGCTGCCAGCCATTCAGTGAGTACTGTGAGTACACGCCACCCAATCCCTAGGGCTGCTAGGAAAAAAAAAAAAAAAAAAACCTCCTAATGCTGGCTGCTTGGCAAAGTGGTGACAGAGGCTGCCAAATGGGCAAGAAGAGGTCCCACTTTGGATGTCATTTGATTTGTAGAGCTGGTGCAGAGAGGCAGAAGAGTTGAGTGTTGGCAAGAAAGAAAGGGAATAAAATTAAATTCACTGATTTATATGTGAGTTTTCTTCTAAGTGTGCTACTCAAAACTTAGAAGATGCTCCTAGGCTGTAATTAAAATAAATAAATTATATATATATTATATGTAAAAATATATATTTTATATATATTGCTTTTCACATTATTATCCTGCAAATTGTTTTATCTATATGGTATCTTTAAGCCTTTCCCACCTCTAATGTGGCAAGTTTGCATCTTTTCTACAGTTTTAAACCCCTTGGCAGAACCGTATACATTAACAGATTGAAATGAGCTTTATTGAAATTTAGCTATTCTAAGTCATCTAAGTTGCAGAATCCCAATTTATTATGTATTTAAAGCATACCAGCACTGATTAAATCAATGCAAATTAGGTTAAATAAGAACAACATGAATCAAGTGTTTCAGCAAAGTTGAGTCGAGAAACGACAACTTTTGAGTCACCACAGCCAGTCGATATGACTGTTTTTCACGAGTTTTAATTTCATGCCTCTAAGTGTCCAACGAACTAAAAAAGGAGTAAAAGAAAGAAAAGCTCACCTAAAGTTTTTTCTTTCCTCCTGCTTATTATCTCAGATGTCTTTACCTGTGTTTTGAAAATATTCGATTCACCAGGTTACAATGTAGCTATTGCGTGTACTGGACCAATCTCTTCCTCCCAGGTGACCATAGATTTCTGTTGGCAAACTTCTTCTTCAATGTTGTATATTGGATAAGAGATACTTTATATTCTTTGAAAATACTCTTGACATTTTCCATGTTTGTTAGGGGAAGGAACCTGCGCTAACTGAACCACTATAGCTGCAAGTCTAGGACTAATAGTTGGGCATCGAGAATACCATCCCAAGCCATCATGCCAACATGTGATTGGGTACAGAGGCCAGACCTCCAGTTTGGGGTAAGAAAAGATAAGAATCTTGAAAATGTGGATTCAGCAAATGGGAAGGAAATCTGGGATATATGAGTTATGAATCTGATGGCCAAACATAATCTGGAACTAGGGAGGTAGAATAGAGAAGCTCATGGAGCAAATCTGTTGTAGTTAGAGAGGCCAGAAGTATAGCTTGATGGAGGGAAGAGTCAATTAATTCCTTCTCTCTTCAACCTTGTAAATTAGCCTTTGCCTAATGAGCCCTCCTGTTTTTCATGATACTCTATGTTGTGACGTGGAGTGGGGGAGTCACATACAATTTTTTTTTTTTTTTTTTTTAGTATGTCATTACCTCTCCTGTTTTATCTCAACACTTCCAATTTGTTCACTTTAGTCAAAATAATTTGTGAACAAAGAGATGCAAGTGCAGAAAGTCTGAAATGAATCTGCGTTCTGGAGATTGGCTTTCCATTAGTAGTCTTTGTCAATGTTCGAGGAAGGAAATTTGAGTGATTATTTTAATGTTCTGTCATCGCTAGCACCAGCCTGGACCTTGATCTTTATGCTGTTGTCTTTAATTTTCAGTGGCAGCGAACCATGGCTTTTCTTTAAAAGGAAACCTTTAGAAGAATTGGGGGAGAGTGGGAGTCGCAATTGCAAAAAGAGAGAATTAACTTTGTTGTTTCTGTGGGCACATACCATACAGCTGGCATTTTACAGAATGCCTCAAAAGGTGCATGGAGTGAAGTTGGGGGCCCCAAGGCTGCTCTCAGGAGATCCACTTAGGAGAAACAAATTAGAAATTGAGGTCATTCTACTTATCAAACTTTATCCAACTCTTAAAGCAGCGTGGTAACATGGATATCAATAAGAAACTAACTGCCATGCTCTATAAATGATGTAAATGATGAGCATAAATAATAAAAGAAATAATAAATGAATTAATAATAATAAGTGGAAATGCAAGTTCTCCCAGGAATGGTGGCTCACGCCTGTAATCCCAGCACTTTGGGAGGCTGAGGTAGGCAGATCATCTGAGGTCAGGAGTTTGAGGCCAGCCTGGCCAACATCGTGAAACCCGCGAAACCCCCTCTCTACTAAAACTACAAAAATTAACCAGGTGTGTTGGTGGGTGCCTGTAATCCCAGCTACTCAGGAGGCTGAGGCAGGAGAATCGCTTGAACCTGGGAGGTGGATGTTGCAGTGAGCCGAGATCATGCCACTGCATTCCAGCCTGGGCAACAGAGTGAGACTCTGTCTCAAAAAAAGAAAAAAAAGAGAGGAAAAAAAAAAAAGAAAGAAAGAAATGCCAGTTTATGAGGCCTGTCCTCCCTCTTCACAGGTTTTCTCTATACTGGTGTAGAGAATATACTGGTGCTCTGATTATGCCATGTTACGCTTACCTGTTGTTTTATATTCTCTCCATCTTTGCTTACCTTCATTTTAACTACCCTTCAAGGTTAATGGCAAATCTCCCCTATGTTTTCTAAACTGACTCCCAGGCCCCTGCTCTATATGAAGCGAACCCTTCTTCTTCTTCTGAACTCCATTAGCAGCTTACCTTTATCAATCTCGTGGTCCTGTTCACTTTATAAGAGTGTGGCAATAATTTCTAATGATAGTGTTTTAAAACTGAAAGGGATATTAAACATCTTGGAGATGAAGAGTAAAAAGACTTTGTTGGGATTTCTGCTTTGCCACTTTTTAATTGGTATAACCCTATACAAGTCACTTCCTGGTCAGTGAAATAGGGCTAAGGATGGCTATCTCAGAGGATACTTGGGGGAATTAAATGAGATCATGTATATTAGAGTTTGGCCACTCAAAAGTGTAGGCCTGGGACCAGCTTGTTAGAAATGTAGATTCTCAGGCCTCTCCCCAGACCCATGGAATCAAATCTGCATTTAACCATTAGCCCCAGGTAATTCATTAAATTTTGAGATGCATTATTGGAACATTCCCAAATTTTAACCTGAGATAAAAACCCAGATATAGTTGATTCCCTAGTTTTATAATTGAGAAGCTGAAGGGGCAGAAATGTTAAGTGATTGCCCATGCTTGGTAGTAGAATTGGGTCAAAAAAAAAAAACCTTTCTGAATAATGTGTTTTCTCTCCTATTAGATTTTAAACACTTAGAATGGAAAGTCTATGTGTATCACAGGGCTCTTAAAGTTTGATTTTGTAATTGGTACAGAAGGCGGTGTAGAGCCTTCATAGGTGCCAGCTTTAGGTATCTTTCAGCTGGTTTCTTCCCATATTATCCTAGGAGATAATGGTATTCTGACATCTGGATAAGACTTTGATTGCAGTCTTCCAAGGCAGGCAGAATTGCATGGTAATTGATCCCATGGGGTAGCCCAACATGTTGCCCCTTCACACATATAATTTTGAAAGAGTCAAGACAGCAAGGACAAGTGAGGGAAAGTAAGTTGGAGGTGCATTAGGGTTGTCTTTCTGGGAAAAGCTTTGATGTTAACAGAGTTTGCTTACATTATTCCTCAGTTTTCTTATCACTGCCAATCTGCTACTCTGGCATGTGTGTATTTCTCATGTATACTTTATTATAAAAAATGTACTTTGGGAGGCTGAGGTGGGTGGATCACCTGAGGTCAGGAGTTCAAGACCAGCCTGACCAACATGATGAAATTCTGTCTCTACTAACAATACAAAAAATTAGCTGGGCGTGGTGGCAGGCAACTGTAATCCCAGCTATTTGGGAGGCTGAGGCAGGAGAATCACTTGAACCCGGGAAGCGGAGGTTGCAGTGACCCGAGATGGCACCACTGCACTCCAGCCCAGGTGACAGTGCGACACTCCATCTCAAAAAAAACAAAACCGTACATAGAGAAACACAGAAGACTCAAAAATTAAATGAACATGAAGTCACCTAAAATTCAAGCAGAGATGAACTATTAAGTTTTGGGTATACATTATTTCAGAATTTGTCTGCTCTTATTTATTAATTAGATTGTTTCTGGTTTTTAGTCATTATAAAATATACTGTGATTAATATCCTTACACTTTTGAACATATGGGTGTCCATGCCTTTAAATGTTTATTCTAGAAGTGAAATTGGTGTTCAAAGGATGAGGACTTTTAATAAAACTATTAATACATAATGCCAAGTTGTCATCCTGAAAGATTTTATACTTTTCATCCTCAATAGTTGCTTTGCTGCTTTCTCTTTGCCTTGAGAAACTCCCATGACACCATAAATTAAAACATGTTTTGGGCCCCTCTCCTTCATCCGGCTGGGGCCCCGACCTATATTTCTGTCTGTCTTTTTTAATGATGTCTTGGAACCATCCTTCCTCATCACACTCATTTCCTCATTCCATCCTATGGAGGCAATTCCCACTTCAGAAAGAGGGCTGGCTTGGGGACTTCAAGATTCCTTCTGGGAGTTTATGAGGATTTAATTTCTGCATCTTATTAAGTAGCTGGCCAGCCAAATTATTTTCACAAAGCCATTAATGTCTGAAAATGGATTAATCCAGCATTACTTAAAAGTGCTCTATGAAGGTAAAAGTATTAAAATGCTCTTGTGAAATGCACAAGGCTCTGTTCTGTTGTTCATGTTTCACCCTCATAAGAAATCTCAGTCTCACAATCTCAGTTGTAAGAAATCTTGTTTTTCATGGTTTCAGCCATTTATTTGGGATTTCTATTAACACCAAACCAGAACGGTTTTGAAAACTTATTTAATTGCAGTTTATAGTGCATTTGACTTTAAACTGGCTATCACCTTACCAAGACATTCTAAGGTTCAGATTTCAAGCATTATAGAAGAATGCTGGTGCAGGAATCTGTTTTATGTCATAATTTTCATCAATTATGGGGGATACCTAGACAACTACAGTTCTACTTGGTATTATCAAATTTCACTTTCTCATCCTAGCCATAAATAAGGGAACTGTTAGAAATGCTTGTTCCTCATTGCCACAAAGAAATAACATTTGAGCATACATTTAATTATCTCAGCAAAGCAGTTTTTACTTTCTGCAGAAAGGGTACTCATCACAGATAGAACAATGGCAAGAGCACACCTGGACAGAAGAGGGGCAGGAGTTCTTATTCCTCACCAGCTAGCTCCTACTGCTGTGTGGTTCCTGTAGGGTTGGACCTACAGTCTGAGTTAATTCTGATTGGCTATTTTAAAGAGAGCAGGAGTATGAGCCAGAGTAGCAGGGTGAGTAGTTTGGCAGGAAGGATGATTAGGAACAGGTAACTAAAGGTGACTTAGGTCAGAGCAGGTGACCAAGGGTGACTCAAATCAAAGCAGGTGACCAGAATGAGTCAGGACAGAGCAGATGACCAGGGGAACAGATGTGAACTACTGATTAGGACGGGAAAGTTGTTTACTGAAACTAGAAGCAAGTGGGCGAAGAGAACCAGGAAGTTAAACTTTAAAATGGAGAATCAAAGAATAAGAGAGCTGAACTTACTGACATACTGATTCTTTGAAGAGAAACTTGGGGTTCACTGTATTTAACAGAACCGATTTAATTCTATAGTAAGTTCTGTCTGTTCTGTCTCTGATATTCCTTGACACTTAATTATCTTGTTTCATAGAATTTTACAGATGTTGGAAATTTTGTCCTCATAGATAAAATGAAACTCTCTAAGAACAGATGTATTACTTTCTCTGTTTTTTGGACTTTCTAATATCTACCTTTAAAGGGAGAAGAAGATCAGATATGAGAGACCAGATATAGGGAGATGAGAATTGCCACATAGCACTAGTAAACATGTTTTCTCTTCTCTTAGTGCAGTCCGCATAGTTCTGGGTTTGTAAACACTCTCATTGAATTGAGTGTATTAACTAGTTTAATTCTTGCCTAATCAATAGCCTGTGTAATCTAAACTAAATATAAAAACCGCTATATTACATTGACACATAGGCACAAGCTATTAGCCCAACAAAGCCGAAACTCTTGAGTTGAAGTCACACAGATTAATGCCTTTATGTGTGGCCTCCTGTTGCAGATCTGTTAGTTGTAGGAAATCCCTCACCATCCATAAGCAACAGGTCTTCAGCGGTAAACTAACCTGCCTAGTTAGATGCATTTCTCTCTTCATTCAAGCTGTCACTCACTCTCAGAAACCACTCCTTAATCTCTGACAAGAATCTTGAAAATGTCTTTCTAATTATTTAACATACATGTTTGCTGCTATTCTTGTTTTTGTTCACTTGTTTTAAATCAGATGGAATTTTACCCAATCAGAAGCAGAGTTAGATAAAATGTGGTCCCTACCCTCTGTGTTCACAGTTCTGGAGTGGAGGTGATGAGTAACAAACCAATATTATTCATGCTATGGCAGAGATGTAAACAAGAGCTGTGATTGAAGAGATTTTTCTAGCTAATTGAACAAGTTCAGGTACAGGAAAGGAAGATGAATTGACCAGATGGATGGATAGAGAAGGCCACTCCAGTCAGTAGGCAAAGTCTGTGAAAAAAAATATGAAGACTTCTGAGATGCATACCATGTCTGGAGCACAGGTATGCGGGAGAAGGGGGTAGGAAAAGAGGAGACCAAAGTGTGAATTTAGCACCAGATTGGAAAGACTTTCAACTTGAAATATGATTTCCAAAATGTGAGTGCAAGGAATATAATTCTGATGACTCCCTTGAACATGAATGGAGGAGAAAGGATACTGAAAGCAATGAGAGCAGTTGGGAGACTACCATATCTTCCCAATTAGATACTATGCGGGTTATGTTCACATTAGAAATGGGAGGGCAGCAGGTGCAATAATAGCTCTGCAGTGGATTGACAAACGTTTAAGTGGTCCGCTTTCTAACAAAGGTGATTTCAATAGAATGGATTGCTCTAGGGGAAAGGGAGGCAAGGAAGAGTAGGATGTAAAAGTCAGTTAAACTCACACTTGGAGCCAGGAGTGAGCAGGTGAAGATCTGAACAGACATTAGAGCTGCACATATAGATCAGGGAGTCCCTGGAACGTGCTTGGTGGCTACAGTGGTGGCAGCAGATGCAAATTCCAGAAAGAAAGATTAGAATAGCTGCTGATGCACAATCAAAAGTTTTCACAGTTTAGAAAAGTAATATCAGGGGTAGCAGCTAGATGAGGAATAACAAGACCTTGTGTTACCTACAAAGTGCATATTTTGATTAAAAATATTTGAATTCTAATTTATTACAACTGAATTTTGTTAGTGAACAAATGATATTGTGGACTGTACTCAGCTTAAGGAATACCAGTTTGCAGAGCCTCTAACTGATGATTCTCAACAACAAAGAATAGGATGGGGCAGAAGAAGTAGAGATCACCTCAATAGGAAGGACAGTTTAGTAAAATTAGGAAACACTCCCCTAGTCCATAGCAAGCAGCCTTTAATATATAGGGATGGCCATGGGACTGTCATTAATATGAATTTCATGTGGCTGTGGAAGAGATAAAATATGTTGAGACTGATAGATTTGGAGAGGACATCGGATGGTCAACATCACCAACACTGGGGGAGGATGCCTGACCATGAGTGAACCTGCAAAGGGAACGTGTAAGGATGATGCTGTCTGCCTAACAGCTCTATGTCAATGACTAGCTGATGTTGAGTGTATCATTTCTGAAGAGGGTTTGTCATTGGCATATCACATCAATGTAAGATTATTCCTTTGTGGATAGACCTTATATTTCCTCCTCAAACATGGAACAAGGTGATGGCTGGAGGTCATGTCCTTCAGAGGCAAATCTATATTTGCATTTTAGCAGAAGAATTTGAGACGTGTAATAACATTGTGGAACGCATTTTCAAGTTTCTGACTTTGTATTAGTCTGAAAAGTGTTCTGCCATTTAGAAGCTGTGTGATCTGGGCAAGTGACTTAACCCCTAAGCAGAAACATTCAACATAGTAAAACAAAAGAAAAATAAGTTGAATTATAAAAACAGAAAATAGTTAAAATGCTATTGCAATAAATACCTATATCAATTTCTACTATGCCAGGGCAAAAATCCCACCCTATAGACTGAAGAAAAGAAGGAAAAATAATCATAAGCACAAATTGCATTGTGCACCAATAACTCAGACTTTTGACTGCTCCTTCTTTACATATCTGTTCCTACTTTAGGCTGCATAAAAAGCAAAATCAAAATGAAAAAGGCAGCAACAAACACCCCAAAACATGGTGGTTAAAACAACAATCACTTTAGTTTCTGGCAATATGTGTTGGCTGAGTACAACTTCTGTGTGGACCAGGTTGAATGAAAGCTGTGGTGCTCGCTCAAGTGTCCATGATCAACTGGAAAATTAGTGGAAGACTGGACAATCCAGGATGGCTTCACTCACAGGGATGGCAATTGGCAGCCTGTTGGCTGGGACTCATCTAACTTTAGGTTGGGATATCTGAGTTCTCTCCCACATGTCACCTCATCCTCCAGTAGGCTAGCTCTGGTGCAATCAGATGGTGATTGCAGGGTTCCAGGAGCAGCGAAGGAGAAGTCCCAGTGCACAAACACTTTTCAAGTCTCACCATATGGCAAATTGCTGTTGTCTGTTAACTAAAGCCAATCACATGGTCAGCCTGAATCAAGGAGTGGAGAAATAGGCTCCACCTCTTGATGGGATGGGAAGAATTTATAGTTGTTTTTGCAGATTTAAGTACAGCAGCAGTAGTGGCTTAATATTATTACAACTGTAATGCTTTAAAGTGATTTTTATTTCTCGAGCTATATGACCCTAACAGTATCATCCATAAACACTGAGGACCAACAGTGCAGGTATCACTATAGCTTATTCGAAATGCAGAATCTCAGGCCCCACCCAAGACCCACTGTAATAAATCAGAATCTACATTTTTACAAAATCTCCAAGTGATTCATAAGCCCGCTAAGGTTTTAGAAGCACTGTATCTTTTTGCTATTTCTCGTAATTCCCTTTCTTAGAATTGCTATCTTCTCTTGTTGAGTGATAGATCTTTGATTTTTAAAGGTGCCAGAACTGTTTCCTTCTGCACAATTGAAACAGAACAAACACAGGTTTATACAGTAAAACAGGTTGCTTCACAGCGTGAATAGCTAGAGAGAGAGGATATAACATTTTTATGGTCAATTGTCTTGTGCCTTTTTTCAAAAAATGAAAATTTAAAAATTAAGATGACAGTATATAAATATTTAAAACATATTGTATTTAACCAGGCAGCACCATTCAGATATTAGAGAAATTTTAAAAGAAGTAGAAACAGCTAGGCATGTACTTAAACTGACCTTTTACATTTCTGAACCATTACTTAACTGGACCTTGATTTTCTGAAGGTTCAAAGATTGATTCTCCAACCTTTAGTCTGCAGTTTAAATATCTCTAGAACATGTGCAAGTCTCGGGATACTCTTTAAGATTTTATACAATTAATAAGACCAACACAATTTAAGCATCTGGCATGTGCCGGCTGCTGGTCTCACCTAGTTTGCCTTTTACCTTAAGTCTGAACAGAAAGAGAGAGAAAAAGCAATTTTGCATTAAAACCGAATGCTGTTGTTTTGTGTGATGTTTCCTTGCCATATTCTCTTCCCAAAATGGGACAACTTCTTTGAAGCTATAACTGATGTTCTTTTAACTGTATATGCTTTGAGGTCCTGTTCTTGTCAATCAATTAGCCAGCCAATCAATAGTTAACAAATATCTATTGAGTACTTAACATATGCAGGCATATTCTAGGTCTGGGGATACAGTGGGGAACAAAACTGAGCAACTTTGTAAGCAAATAGGTTAAGATAATTTTAGGTCCTGATAAAGGGAAAATTAAATAGGACCATATGGAAGAGAGAAATTGAGGGCCAGGACCTGCTTTATCTACTGGTAGGCAAGGCTTCCTTGAGGTGGTGTTATTTGAGATGACACCTGAATGATGAGCAAGGGGCAGCCATTTAACGTGCTGTGAGATATGCATACCAAGCTGAGAGAACAGAAGGTGCCAAGGCCCGGAGACTAAAACAAACCTGGTCCAAGAGACTGTAAAATGGCTAGTATGCTCAAGTGAGTGAGAGGGGAATGAAGAGATGGGAAGGAGAATTTTGAATACAAGATATGCTTTCTTAAAGAATCCATGCACATTTTTATAAATGTTGACAAACATTCACCAGCATCCTTATAACCTCCTCTAGACCTTATAAAGTGATTCATTACTCTGTCTCAGGAACTAAATTAAAGCACTTTAATATATTAATTCCATTTATTCATCACAATTCTATGAGATCCTACCACTTTCAGAATATACAAAAGGAGATCAAGGCACAGTAAACTTAAGCTACGTGACTTAACACAGCTGGTATTGATGATATAAAGTGATTTTTCTGCATTTCCTAGACCCTTTTATGGAACACTTAAAAAGGCTGGATACCAGTCAACGTTTTAACTCTGTAAAAGCCAAACCTGACTCTTTAAAAATCTTCCTTTCCCCAAGGTTTAGACCCAGCAAGAGGCGGGATGGGGCAATTCAAACTTTCCTCCTGGATTCCCACTCCTGTCGGCCCCCTTCTACCATCTGTTGCTGTTTGCGTAGAAAAAGAACAGAACAGAATACCGACAACCACACACATTCAGACATCTCGTTTTGTATGTGGGAGTCTGGCTTCATTAACAAGTTTCTCAAACTCTCCCTGCACTACAACACCAATCTAAACATAACTCATTGAAGTCATGGGAATAGGCAATCATCAGCTTCATGATGCTCAGATGGCAGTGTCCGGATACATCACCTGCTACTTCCTAGTAAGCATCTTCTGCTTCAAGCCGGTTGTTTTCCTCAAGAACCTCTAAATAAATAATGCCTATTTCCATATTCTCTAGTCTCTGCATTGTCACTCTGATTCTAACTCCTATTAATTTCCACCTTCTTTCTAAGGGCTCCCATTCTCACTCCAGACTATTCCCCATCCACCCCCACAAATCCGTATGTCCACGTATTCACCCATCGATTCTTCAGTCATGCAGTGGGTACTTACTCTGTTTTCTTAACGGTGCTAAGTGCTAAGGTATATAAAATATTTTAGATAATAGTCTCTTCTTTGAAGAGTTAACTCACTAGTAGGAGAATTGTACTCCCAGAAGTCCATATGAATCCCCTCCTTCTTTGAGATGTTACTTATCTAAAATTAAGAGAGCAATTTAAGTAAATTTAAATTTGCTGTCTTAAATTGCAAGAAAATTTAAATTTACTGCCTTAAACTGCTCTGTGTTTGTTTCTGTGTACCCCTCCTCCCCTGTTTTACTTTATGTCTTCTAGGTTGAAATTTCTCAAGAGCAAAGTCCAGGTTATCTTCCTGGTGCAGTGAAGATAGAGTTGGGATATTTATGTTTAGATTTGGGTTTTGCCACTTACTAGTAATTTTGGGGGTAAATTCCTTCTCTATATAAAGAGTGGGAGTTGGGTTTGAGAATGTCTAAGATCTCATCTCGTTGAGCTCTGGCATTCATGGACTCATGAATTCTAAAATACCTAACAAGGTCTGGAAAGTGAAGGGAACATGCAATACAAAACTTGTTTCAAAGGCGTTTATTTTTAACTTATTTATGTGGTGGGTGGTTTTCTAACTGAAATGTAACATTGTCCCTGGCTTATAGACTGAGACAGAGTAAATTTAAAAACAAATTATTGAAAAATCATAATGGACCTTTTTTGTGAAGTTGGGCCTTTAAACAGAGTGTTAGGTTAGGATTCTTTCCAAGCCCAAGAGCAATGCAGACAAGAGATAGTCCCTTAGTAAGCCAATTCTCTATTTCTGCCTTCCTAGGGTGCTACACCTTACACTAGACAGTTAACATTGGCAGTATCAGAATTATCCTAAAAGAGGTTTTAGTGTACGTTGGAATAATCCATAACTGATAATTTTAAAAAGATAAGATGCTAGTGGTTTATCTCTGTGCTTTAGAAGATATTATCAAAGAGAGAATCTCACCCTTTATCAAACCCCATCACAGATGGGAGCCTGGCCTAGTTGCAACTCTATTTAAATGGTCTTCTGAATTCCTTTGACCATATGCACAGGTTAACTATATTCAGATAGTAATAACCCTATGGGGTAAGTACTCATTTTAGAAAAACATAATTTTCTAAAAGAATTTAAATTCATCAACTAATTTTAATATAATTGATATTT
Source organism: Theropithecus gelada (assembly GCF_003255815.1). NCBI lineage: Eukaryota > Metazoa > Chordata > Mammalia > Primates > Cercopithecidae > Theropithecus > Theropithecus gelada. Next base: position 101,201,946 of record NC_037681.1, read on the forward strand.
GAAGGATGTCTACCAATTTGGAATATAATTACCTAGCAAGGGCTGATGGATACCAACCAGTTTTGTTGTTGTTGTTGTTGTTTTTATTTCAAACAATTAAATAGTTGTTCAACAAAATGAGACTGGCATATTGCCAAACTGGCCACATCTCCAGACCCAAACGGGATTTGTTTAATTACATAATATGGTGAACAGTATATCTCTTCTATAGTTGTTGTGAACATTGCAAAGGCTTTAGAAATCTTTTCCAGATCCAAGTACACCACTCAGGATATTATTCAACCAACATGGAGAACAAAGTACTGTTTACTTTGATGAGGTTTTTTGTTTGTTTTTTTTTTTTTCCCCAAAATATCTAAGGGCTGAAAATGAAAAGCCATACTTTGTGACTTTGGTGATATGGATATAGTGAGACTGTATCTGGGTCTCCAGTTCCACAATTCTGCTTTTTACCCTGATTCTATTCCCACGTAGCACCCCATCCCAGCTGTAATAAGAATTCTTGAGTTATAAAGTAAATTAGATGGCATTTACCACCCACCTAAATGAAGTGGTGTCAGGAGGGTTAAAATAAGACATATTCAAAAGTCCTAAAGAAATATTTGATGTTCTGTATAAAGACAGTAACCATTCACAGACTGAGCCTTTCTGTAAAAGTGAGAGTGTCTCTTCCTGCAGCCTGCTGGTAGGAAATGAGGCAAGGTTTTTTATCCAACTATTTTGGGAGCAGATAAGAGAGGAATGGAATGTTATAAAGTAATAATAAGAATGTCAGAGAATAATCTTGTTCTGATTCTGACATTTAGCGATTGCTTTCATTCTGGACATTATTTTTCATCCAGGTAATATTTTTAAACAACTCAACAATAAATGTAAAGTTACTGTTAGAACCTAAATTTCTTCATCTAAAAAACAGGATTAATAGTCTTGCCTTATAGCAAAACTTTTAAGAAAATAAACATAAAATGATACATACACAGTTGGTTCCACAGGTACATTCTACAGCTATGAGATAATTTTATTGTTTTTGTCACTTTTGTAAGGACCACTGCTAAAATAGTGGACCTGCTTATAGAATTGCCATTTCACCTTCTATTTGGCCAAATAACCACATTTTCCCAAAGTGAAGATCTATATTAGAAAAAGCCTTAATGTTTAACCCACCTCTGCTTTTCTCTTCTGACTTCAGCAGCTCTTGTACCTGTCTCTAGGATTGAGCCTTCACCTTCTCCGAATTGTGATACAGTCAGCTTCTTGCCTCATAGAGTAACTGGGTGAGGAACAGACCATTTGAATTCACCCCCCGATGATTGCCATGTGGAGAAACCCTTACTTTCATTTCATATTAAATATCAAGTGTGGAATGAAGAGAGGCAACCTTAAAAATTTACTTGATTAGACTTAGACTTAATTATTAATATTAGACTTAAGAATGATTAATATCTTGCCACTTTGGCATTGTCATTTTTAAAGTAAATCACAGATCTCATAATATTTTATGCTTAAATATTTTATGTATATATTTTAAAAAGCTTTTTTTACATAACCACAATGTTGTCATTGCAGCCTAGCAAATTAATGACAATTATTTAATGTTATCTAATATATAGTCCATATTTACATGTGTCCAATTATTCCTCAATTTTTTAAAGTTGAATGAGTTTTAATGTGTAACCAAAATATGTCTCTACATTTTATTAGGGTGGTGATGTCTTTAAGTGGGGGCAGAGAAGAAGAATAACTCTGGAAATTCAGTTAAGCAAATCAGTCCGCCATAGTGTACCAATATTAATGTTTATTCACATAATGAAATATTTATTAAAGTTTTAAAAATATGCTAGATGGCACAGATATTTGGATATAACTTTTTTGACCTGATAGGTTCTCTGACACCCACATGTAAAAATGACTGAAAGAAATGATATAAGAAAAGTTAATGATGGATATAACATGGAAGAACTTGATAATCCTCAAGTAAACATTTAGTGTGTAGATTATAATGGAAAGGCCTCCTGGAAAACAAAAAAAAAAAAAAAAGGAAATTTGAGAGGTTTTGGAGGTTTCAATGAGAGGGTTTAGAGATTTTCTATCGTGGAGAGATGGCGCTAGGAAGAGGGTGTTAAGATCCAGGCTTGACTGGTGGTGAGGAGGTTCTGGATGAAGTCTAACTGGTAGGAACAGAAACACTCCCAGTACAGTGTATATTGAACAGAGTACAGATGCTGGGGAAAGTACACATTGAGATGAAGTGAAAGAAGTAGGTTAGAGCCAGTGATTTGTCTTGAATCTGTTATTTCTTTATTGAACAGCATATTTTAAAATAATTTGTGTTGTATGAATTCATAAAATGTACACAAATGAACTACAACCAGGAAAAGTTGGAATAAATCTTTTTTTTTTTTTAAAAAAAAAAAGCCTACCATGGTGGGCTTAAACAATCTGTCTTTTCTGATATATCAAAAGTCTATATATGCTACAACCAGTTAATTATGGCAAGGTTTCGTTTTTGTGAATGCATGCATGCATATACTTGTGGACTCTGATGAATGATAAATGCTAAATCACCAGTAGTGGGAAATATTAATGTAAGTGTAGTCTTTACGGTGACTATATTTAATCAATACCTTATTTCTGCTAACATGTTTTGCGAGACTGGCTCTGGCATGGTAGGTAATCTATACTCTAGGAAAAGCTATAGCCCTTCTGGAAGAAGATTCTCTGTATTTATTTATTTATTTTAAAAAGGTGTATTAGGTTTCAGGGTAGAGTGGTTATTCCTCCTGCGGAAGAAGCAACAACAGAACAAAACATGATTTTAAATGTGGGTGTATTTTTTAAGATGAGGTTTGAGACATTCCTGGTACATTCATAGAACTACTTTATCAAAACATTTAGCTCATATTTTTTCTTTCTAGAGAACAAATTAATTACCATCTGATAAGCGTGCTTAACTTTCTTCTTTCTAGTCTACTACCAGGCTTTTATTAGTTGGAGCCACTAAATCAAACTCAGTGTAGGTCACTGTCAATAAAATGCCCAGTGATTAAAACTAAGTAATATAGTGGCTTGCCTAAGCTCCTCGTTTTATGTGGCATGAAAACAGACCCATGAATGGGTATAGGTGTGCTGAACTGGAGAGAAATTGTGCCTTCCTTAGCTCACTCTGCACGGAGCCACTTCCCTGAAAGCCAGTGAACCTATTTACCATTGTCATAGTAACACACAATTCGAGCCCACGTAGACTTAATCCCGAGAGGCAATTGTTCCCTTGCTTGGGCGGCTACGCTGCCCGCGGGGCTGCCTGCCGCCCCCGGGCTCCTGCAGCTCCGGGACCGCGCGCGGCGGCGGAGGCCGCTGGGCCCCAAGCGCCAGCCTGGCCCCGGCACAGATGCGCTGCCCCGGCCACAGCCCAGACGCCGCGTGCGTTGCCATGACGATCGGAAACGCGTGTCTGGGGAGATGGGTGCCAGTGCCGCCTTGTCCATTATCCAAAACCCAGTCACTTTTGCTAGTTCCTCCCTCAGTATGTGAGAGAGATTGTGTTCTCACTCGTTGCCACTCGGGGGTCATACTCCAAAATCAACCAGGGCCACCTGGACATCCAAGACGGCGCGGCCTAGGCGGAGCTATTTCTCTAACCTGTGCCATGGGCAAAAGAGAACGCCGCCTTCCCATGCAGTTCCTTTTGTAGCCCACCCCTTGTCATTCCAGGCATCACTGAAAGGTATATAATTTGGGAACAATTATAATTTGGCAAAAGGGGGAACGGGTATTAATCGGAGAGGAACTCTAGTTCTCGAAGGTGAGCCATCTTCTTGAAGAGAAGTGCGTGCCCTGTGGTGGTCCCCCAGGTGCCCTGTGACCAGGGTCAGTGCTGGCACCGGCTCTGTCACTGCACACTGGTCGCACCTTTCTTTTCTTTTCGTGTAGCTCAGTGGGGTTCCCAAATCACAGCACATAGCATCCCCTGGCGAGAGCTTTTGGTTTTGACTTGTTAGACTCGGGTTAGAACCCAACCCTACTCCAGCCTTCTGATGTAATAGTGCTCCGAACAGACCTGGGAATCTGCGTTTCGAGGTGGTCTCCGTAGCTGTTTCTGACATGCATCCAGATGTGGGAATCATCGCCAAGATCTCCTTTCTTTCTTCCCCTTCATTTCTCGCTTTTCCTCTTCTCTCTTGCGTCCTTGTTTGCCTGCTGTCTCACAAATACAACTCTTTTATTTTCCCATGTATTTTCCTCCCTCCCCCAACGTTTTAAGCATCTGTTGTGTGTCAGACACTGTCCTAGATGCTTGGAAGGTTATGGTCTCTGCCCCCATGCGGCATCTTATTGACCTTCTCTCTTGCCGGCTCCTCTTCTCTTTCTCTCTGTACTTTCATCATCTCATTTTCTTAATCAGTTTTTTTGTGTTTCTTCTTCTTTCTTTCTTTTTCTCCTCCTCCTCCTCCTCCTCCTCCTCCTCCTCCTCCTCCTCCTCCTT